>NC_069503.1:755746248-755803748 GCF_027579735.1 Bombina bombina
GTGCTTTCCCCAGCTCCTTTGTACTAGTGCCTTCGACCTCACGGCAAAAGCCATCCACTGCACGACCCTTTTTGAATCATACTATAAATTACTTACACATTGGTACTTCACGTCCATGAGACTCTTTAGACTTCACCTACTCCCCACGCCTCAATACTGGAGGCTCTGTGGAGGACAGGGCGACTCCTTTCAGATTTGGTGGAACTGCCCTAAACTCAAACCGTTGTGGAACATGGTATTCTCCTTACTAGCCAGACTAAAGATTCACGTACCAAGGTCCCCAGAAACAGCTCTACTACATATAGGTTTACACTCGCTGCCCAAGTCCCAGAGCTACGTCTGTGTATATCTCTTTTCAGCCACCAGACTGGCAATCACTAGAGCTTGGAAGCAGCAGAGCCCCCCTAGCTGGACTTCTATCTTGGATATCATGGCCTATATTAATTCCATGGAAAAAATGTATTTTTATTCTGGATAAGATAGACCTCTTTGAGGCAATATGGGAAGAATGGTCCAGTCTATTTAGCCCTAATTGGTATCCCAGTACAGACACTTGGACACCCTCCCCCAAGCCCATCTAGCCTGTTTATTTTTCTTTTTTCTCTCTTTTTTTATTCTTTCTTCATAAGAGCCATCTCTCCCCATATAAACTTATCTCTTCTTCCTATTTCCTCCCAACCCTTCCTAACCTTTCTTTCTCTCTTTCAGTCTTCCTTAATTTCTCTCCTTTTCCCCCTCCTTTTCTCCTCCCTTTCATATCTCCTTATAAGCTTCTATTGGCATGTGTTATTCTCTTTTTTTGCATCTATTGCAACGGTGACCTTCACTTTATAGCCTGTATAGACAACATGTTGATAGAAAAAATTATGGTCCTATGTATTATGAAGTTTTCGACTTGTTATTCGTTTCCCACTGTGTTTGGGAAATTGTTTGTAATCCAACTTTCATTTCTAATAAAGCTTTGAAAAAAAAAAATAACCCAACCCTAAAACTATTCTGTGTTCTCCCCAGGGCCTTTTTAGCAGATATACCCAGCTAAAATTTAAGACAATATTAAGCTAACATTATACTATTTGTTTTCAATGTTTGCAACTCAAAATGATTATTTAATCATTTTATTTTAACTATGCAATTAATGTGTGCATTTGATAGTTTAATATTTATAAATGTCAGAAAATGTTATAATATTGCAAAGTATTGCACTGCCCCCACATGGCTACTTCATAACGCCACTCGTCTGGCAAACTTTTCTGTGGAGACCACTGCTATTTATACAATTTACAGCTACACATTAGGTAGATGAGTGCTCTCTTTATGACAATCGCCTATCAATGAAAGGGACATAAGACACTTCATTTAATATGTTGTCTCTGCTGTATTTATAAAATGAGTTCCCATTCATCACTGTGGTTTATGAGGGGAAATGGGGTTTTAAAGAGAGACAGTCTACACCAAAATTGTTATCATTTAAAAAGAAAGATCACGCCTTTACTACCCATGCTCCAGCTTTGCACAACCAACATTGTTATATTAATACCCTTTATAACATATAAACCTCTACATATCTGTCTGTTTAAAAAGGGATAGTAAACACAAATATTTATTTCATGTAATTGGCAAGAGTCCATGAGCTAGTGACGTATGGCATATACAATCCAACCAGGAGGGGCAAAGTTTCTCAAACCTCAAAATGCCTATAAATACACCCCTCACCACACCCACAATTCAGTTTTACAAACTTTGCCTCCTATGGAGGTGGTGAAGTAAGTTTGTGCTAAGATTTCTACGTTGACATGCGCTTCTCAGCATTTTGAAGCCCGATTCCTCTCAGAGTACAGCGAATGTCAGAGGGATGTCAAGGGAGTATCACCTATTGAATGCAATGGTTTTCCTCACAGGAGATCTATTTCATAGGTTCTCTGTTATCGGTTGTAGAGATTCATCTCCTACCTCTACTGATTACTGTTTCAGTACTGGTTTGGCTATCTGCTATATGTGGATGGGTGTCTTTCGGTAAGTATGTTTTTATTACTTAAGACGCCTCAGCTATGGTTTGGCACTTTATGCATTAATATAAAGTTCTAAATATATGTATTGTACTAATATTTGCCATGAGTCATGTATTTCCTTTTTACAGACTGTCCGTTTCATATTTGGGAAAATAAAGATATTAAGAAATATTTTTCTTACCTGGGGTTTTAAATTGGCTACATTTTTCTTTGCAAATTGCAGACAGGATTAGGCCCGCGGGTGCGCCAAATGCTAGACTTTATTGCGTCATTCTTGGCACGAGAATTTTTTGGCACGAAAGTACGTCTGTTGACGCAAGTTTGTCATTTCCGGCATAATAGTTGACGACGAGTTCCTTACACAAGGTTGCGTCGTTAGTGACACGAGTATCCGGACATTGTTGGCGCCAAAAAACATTTCAGTTACGCTGTGCATCATACTTGCCGCCAAATTTGTCATTATTTTGTCACCCCATTGCTATTTGCCTCTTGCCATTTTCTATGTCAGAGAGCTATGCTAATTGCATTTTCTTCCCATTCCTGAAACTGTCATAAGGAAAGAGATAATTTTGCTTTATGTGTTGTTTTTTCTTTTACGTTTTGCAAGATGTCTCAATCTGATCCTGTCTCAGAAGTATCTGTTGGAACTTTGCTGCCTGATATCAGTTCTACCAAAGCTAAGTGCATTTGTTGTAAACTTGTAGAGATTATATTTCCGAATGTCATTTGTAATAGTTGTCATGATAAACTTTTACATGCAAATAATGTGTCCATCAGTAATAGTACATTGCCGGTTGCAGTTCCTTCATCTTCTAATGTACATGATATTCCTATGAATTTTAAAGAATTTGTTACTGATTCTATTCAGAAGGCTCTGGGGCATATGTATCAAGCTCCGAATGGAGCTTGATGCCCCGTGTTTCTCGCGGGTTTTCAGGGGTAATCATGCCAGTTCCTTTTCAGGAACAGGGTCTGGGGTTTTATTAAAATCTATTCATTGTCCCAAAGAAGGAAAATTCATTCAGACCAGTTCTGGATCTGAAAATTTTTAATCGTTATGTAAGAGTACCAACTTTAAAGATGGTGACTATAAGGACTATTCTGCCTTTTGTTCAGCAAGGACATTATATGTCTACAATAGACTTGCAGGATGTATACCTTCATATTCCGATTCATCCAGATCATTATCAGTTTCTGAGATTCTCTTTTCTAAACAAGCATTACCAATTTGTTGCTCTTCCATTTGTCCTAGCAACAGCTCCAAGAATCTTTTCACAGGTTCTCGGTGCCCTGCTCTCTGTAACCAGAGAGCAGGGTATTGTGGTGTTTCCTTATTTGGAAGATATCTTGGTACTAGCTCAGTCTTTACGTTCTGCAGAATCTCACACGAATCAACTAGTGTTTCTTCGAAAACATGGTTGGAGGATCAATTTACCAAAAAGTTTGATTCCTCAGACAAGGGTCACCTTTCTAGGCTTCCAGATAGATTCAGTGTCCATGACTGTCTCTAACAGATAAGAGACGTTTAAAATTGGTTGCAGCTTGTCGGCACCTTCAGTCTCATTCATTCCCTTCAGTGGCTATGTGCATGGAAGTTTTAGGTCTCATGACTGCAGCATCGGACGCTATTCCCTTTGCTCGTTTTCACTTAGACCTCTCCAGCTTTGTATGCTGAATCATTGGTGCAGGGTTTATACAAAGATATCACAATTAATATCCTTAAATCCCAATGTTCGACACTCTCCGACGTGGTGGTTAAATCACCAGCGTTTAGTTCAAGGGGCTTCTTTTGTTCGGCCAACCTGGACTGTTATCACAACAGATGCAAGTCTTCCGGGTTGGGGAGCTGTTTGGGGATCTCTGACAGCACAAGGGGTTTGGAAATCTCAGGAGGCGAGATTACCAATCAATATTTTAGAACTCTGTGCAATTCTCAGAGCTCTTGAGTTTTGGCCTCTGTTGAAGAGAGAACCGTTCATTTGTTTTCAGACAGACAATATCACAACAGTGGCATATGTCAATCATCAGGGTGGGACTCACAGTCCCCAAGCTATGAAAGAAGTATCTTGGATATATGTGTTTGGGCGGAATCCAGCTCCTGTCTAATCTCTGCGGTGCATATCCCAGGTGTAGACAATTGGGAGGCGGATTATCTCAGCCGTCAGACTTTACATCCGGGGGAGTGGTCCCTCCATCCAGATGTGTTCTGTCAGATTTTTCAGATGTGGGGTCTTCCAGAGATAGATCTGATGGCCTCTCATCTAAACAAGAAACTTCCCAGATACCTGTCCAGGTCCAGGGATTTTCAGGCGGAAGCAGTGGATGTGTTGACACTTCCTTGGTGTTATCAACCTGCTTATATTTTCCCGCCTCTAGCTCTTCTTCCAAGAGTGATCTCCAAAATCATCATGGAGCAATTGTTTGTGTTGCTGGTGGCTCCAGCATGGCCTCACAGGTTTTGGTATGCGGATCTTGTTCGGATGTCCAGTTGCCAACCTTGGCCACTTCCGTTAAGGCCGGACCTATTGTCTCAAGGTCCGTTTTTCCATCATGATCTCAAAATCATTAAATTTGAAGGTGTGGAAATTGAACGCATAGTGCTAAGTCATAGAGGTTTCTCTAACTCAGTGATTAATACTATGTTACAAGCTCGTAAATCTGTCTTTAGGAAGATTATCAAGTTTGGAAGACTTTCATGGTGTTCTTCTCATAAATTCTCTTGGCATTCTTTTAGAATTCCTAGAATTTTACAGTTTCTTCAGGATGGTTTGGATAAGGGTGTGTCTGCAAATTCCTTGAAGGGACACATCTCTGCTCTTTCTGTTTTATTTCACAGAAAGATTGCTAAACTTCCTGATATTCACTGTTTTGTACAGGCTAGTATCAAGCCTGTAATTAGATAAATCTCTTCTCCTTGGAGTCTTAATTTGGTTTTGAGGGCTTTACAGGCTCCTCCGTTTGAGCCTATGCATTCTTTAGACATTAAACTACTTTCTTGGAAAGTGTTGTTCCTTTTGGCCATCTCTTCTGCTAGAAGAGTTTCTGAGCTATCTGCTCTTTCTTGTGAATCTCCTTTTCTGATTTTTCATCAGGATAAGGCGGTTTTGCGGACTTCATTTAAATATTTACCTAAGGTTGTGATTTCTAACAACATTAGTAGATAAATTGTTGTCCCTTCCTTGTATCCTAATCTTAAGAATTCTTTGGAAAAAATCCTTACATTCTTTGGATGTGGTGAGAGCTTTGAAATCTTATGTTGAAGCTACTTAAGATTTCAGGAAGACTTCTAGTCTGTTATATTTTCTGGTTCTAGGAAAGGTCAGAAGGCTTCTGCTATTTCCTTGGCTTCTTGGTTAAAGCTTTTGATTCATCAAGCTTATTTGGAGTTGGGTCAGGCCCCGCCTCAGGGAATTACAGCTCATTCTACCAGATCAGTCTCCACTTTGTGGGCTTTTAAGAATGAAGCTTCAGTTGATAAGATTTGCAAAGTGGCAACTTGGTCCTCTTTGCATACATTTACTAAATTCTACCATTTTGATGCATTTGCTTCTTCAGAAGCAGTTTTTGGTAGAAAAGTTCTTCAGGCAGCTGTTTCAGTTTGATTCTTCTGCTGATGTTTTAAGTTTTTCTTGTCATTAAGAATAAACTTATAATTTGGGTTGTGGATTATTTTTTCATCGGAAAATGGCTGTTTTTTTATTTATATTCCTCCCTCTCTAGTGACTCTTGAGTGGAGTTCCACATCTTGGGTATTGATATCCCAAACGTCACTAGCTCATGGACTCTTGCCAATTACATGAAAGAAAACATAATTTATGTAAGGATTTACCTGATAAATTCATTTCTTTCATATTGGCAAGAGACCATGAGGCCCACCCTTTTTATGGTGGTTATGATTTTTTGTATAAAAGCACAATTATTTCCAAATTCCTTTGTTGATGCTTTTTACTCCTTTCATTATCACCCCACTACAGTTAGCCCTCAGTTTACGCCGGGGTTAGGTTCCAGGAGGAATGGTTGTAAATCGAAACCGTTGTAAACTGAAACCCAGTTTATAATATTAGTCAATGGGAAGTGAGGGAGTTAGGTTCCAGTCCTGTCTCAAAATTGTCATAAGTAACACCTAATACATTATTTTTAAAGCTTTGAAATGAAGACTTTAAAATACTAAACAGCATTATAAACAGTATTAAATAAATAATCACACAACACAGAATATCATCAAACTAAGTTTAATAAACAAAAACATTTGCTAACAGCACCTAATAAAATAATCACACAACAGACTGCATCATCATCAAACTAAGTTTAATGAACAAAAACTTTTTTTACTTGCATTTTTCTGCAATCAGTTCTCTGCATTGTTAGCATGTTAGATAATATTGGGTCTGCACCTATTCTATTTAAATCTGCAGTGATTAATAGGCAGTTAGGCACCCTCACCTGAAGCTGCTGGACAGGAAGATAATAGGGAAGTGGCTGCTCGATAGCTAATGTCTGCTCTGTGTACACAGATCCATTTAAAGGGACATTAAACACTTTGAGATGGTAATATAAAATGATAAATTGTATATAATAAAACAACTCTGCAATATACTTTCATTATTTATTTTGTCCTCTTTGCCTGTAATTCCATTCTGAAATTGTGAGCTTTTCATTTCCTGTTAGAAATGGAAGTGCAGAACACCGTTATATTCCACACAGCCATTGGCTGCACACTCTAGTGACCTATTTATAAATGCCCCTAATTGGCCACAGCAGAGAAGGTAACACAAGTTACAACAAGGCAGCTCCCAGTGTTTTATAGACACTAAAACTTTACACTTATTTTGTCACTTTTTAAACAACTAATGAAACTTTAAAAAAATACATCTACATGTTAAGTCATGGACTAATCTTTTCTTTGAATGCATCATTCTATCTAGAATGTATTTAGTGTTTAATGTCCCTTTAAGGCTGTTAAGTTGCATAACTTTGCTGCAAAACAAGCGGACATCTCCACCTACAGGCTATTTTAATTACTGCACATGACTGGGAAAAAAAAAAAGGTTATTCTGAAACGGCACAAATTGAACCGGCGTAAACCGAGGGCCACCTGTACTTGGCTATTCGTTAAACTGAATTGTGGGTGTGGTGAGGGGTGTATTTATAGGCATTTTGAGGTTTGGGAAACTTTGCCCCTCCTGGTAGGATTGTATCTCTCATACGTCACTAGCTCATGGACTCTTGCCAATATAAAAGAAATGAATTTATCAGGTAAATTCTTACATAAATTATGTTTTTCTTTCACGATTCTGATAAAGCATGCAATTTTAATTAACTTTCTAATTTACTCCTATTAGCAATTTTTCTTCATTCTTTTGGTATCTTTGTTTGAAAAAGCAATAAAAGCTTTGGAGCTGGCCTATTTTTGGTTCAGTAATCTGGATAGGGCTTGCTAATTGGTGGCTACATTTAGCCATCCAATCAGCAAGCGCAACCCAGGTTCCAAACCTAAAACGGGCCGTCTCCAAAGCTTTCATTCCTGCTTTTTCAAATAAAGATACCAAGAAAACAAAGAAAAATTAATAGGAGTAAATCAGAAAGTTGCTTACAATTGCATGCTTTATCAGAATCAAAGATAATATTTGGGTTTAGTATCCCTTTAACCACCGAGGACGAGCCAGGCACGTCCTCCATAGGTGGAGGTCACTTAACGACCAAGGACATGCCTGGCACGTCCTCAGGGGTTTGAAGCTCTGGAAGCGATCCTGATCGCTTCCAGCAGCTTTTAAAGGTATTGCAGTGATGCCTCGATATTGAGGCATCACTACAATACCTTTTTTGGCACACCGATGCAGAGAGCCACTCTGTGGCCCTCTCTGCATCGGCCAGCAATGGTGCCGATCGTCGGTGGGTGGGAGCAGCTGCAAGGAGGCGGGTGGGAGCCCCATCGCTGGCAATCTTCTGGCCAGCAGTCGGAAATGATTGTCAAATGCGTGCAAGAGCGTGCGCGGGGGGTGTGCACGTGCGCGCACCGGCGATCTTTCTGTTTAAAATGTTGAAGTGGTGGGAGAGGGTGGCGGTTGTGGGTAGGAGAGGAGGGGGGAAATAATTTTGGGTATAATGTGGGTAGTAGGGTTTGGAGGGGGCAGCTACACTACAGAAAAATAGTGGTTTATTTTAGAAAAAACACATTTAAATGCAAAATGGTGAAAAATAGTTAGTGGGGCGAGTGTTAAGAGCTCTTGGGGGGGATCAATGAGGTTGGGGGCTAAGGGGGAGATCCTACACAGCAAAATATATATTTTAATTATAAAAAAAAAGTACTTAAGATGGCAGGGACAATTGTGGGCTGGGGGAGGGGTGAGAGCCTCATCTCTACACTAAAGCTAAAATTAACCCTGCACGCTCCATAATTAACCTCTTCGCTGATCGGCATAATACACGTGTGGTGCTCAGCGGCATTTAGCGGCCTTCTAATTACCATAAAGCAATACCAAAGCCATATATGTATGCTATTTCTGAACAAAGGGGATCCCAGAGAAGCATTTACAACCATTTATGCCATAATTGCACAAGCTGTTTGTAAATAATTTCAGTGAGAAACCAAAAGTTTGTGAAAAAATTAAGTTTTTTTTTTTATTATTTGATCGCATTTGGCGGTGAAATGGTGGCATGAAATATACCAAAATGGGCCTAGATCAATACTTTGGGTTGTCTACGAAAAAAAAATAAAAAAAAAATAATATAATAATATAATAATATTATAATAATAATATTATAATAATAATATTATAATAATAATATTATAATAATAATATTATAATAATAATATTATAATAATAATATTATAATAATAATATTATAATAATAATAATATAATAATAATATTATAATAATAATAAAATAATAATAATAATAAAATAATAATAATAATAATAATAATAATAATAATAATAATAATAATAATAATAATAATAATAATAATAATAATAATAATAATAATATAATATAATATAATATAATATAATATAATATAATATATATAATATATAATATATAATATAATATATATAATATATAATATATAATATATAATATAATATAATATAATATAATATAATATAATATAATATAATATAATATAATATAATATAATATAATATAATATAATATAATATAATATAATATAATATAATATAATATAATATAATATAATATAATATAATATAATATAATATAATATAATATATATATATATATATATATATATATATATATACACACACACACACATACATATACACACTCATACATATACACACAAACATACATACACACGTCAAGGGATATTCAGGGATTCCTGACAGATATCAGGGTTCCAATGTAACTATCGCTAATTTTGACGGAAAAAAAAAATGGTTTGGAAATAGCAAAGTGCTACTTGTATTTATTGCCCTATAACTTATAAAAAAAAGTAATAAACAAGCAAACATTGGGTATTTCTAAACTCAGTACAAAATTTAGAAACTATTTAGCATAGGAGTTTTTTTGGTGGTTGTAGATGTTTAACAGATTTTGGGGCTCAAAGTTAGAAAAAGTGGGGGGTTTTTTCCATCATATTTTATATATTTTTTATAGTAAATTATAAGATATGATGAAAATAATGGTATCTTTAGAAAGTCCATTTAATGGCGAGAAAAAAACAGAATATGTGTGGGTACAGTAAATGAGTAAGAGGAAAATTACAGCTAAACACAAACACCGCAGAAATGCAAAATAGCCCTGGTCCCAAACGGTCAACAAACAAGTGGTCTGGTCATGAAGGGATTAAGCCACTACAGACAGCCTATTATCACATGCTTTTTATAAGCTTTTCACAACTGGAGACTGTTCGTTCATTGTGCTCACTCCCGGAGTTGTGCACAACACAGCACTAAATGGCTAAAATGCAAGTCAATAGATAATAAATAAAAAGTCATGTGATAAGGGGGCTGTCAGAAGATGCTTAGATACAAGGTAATCCCAGAGGTAAAAAAAAAGTGTATTAATATAACTGTTGGTTATGCAAAACTGGGGAATGGGTAATAAAAGGGATTATCTATTTTTTTTAAAAACAATAACAATTTTGGAGTTGACTGCCCCTTTAAGGTTTTTTTGTTTGCTGCATATTTCTATTCCATTGTATTTTAATTTTTTATTTAATTTTTTTAAAATAATTCCTTTATAAATTTATACTGAATTTTGTCACAGTTTTAATTTAAATACAATTGTATTATATGCTGCTGGATAAAACTCAATGATATAAAAAAAAAAAAATGTAAATAATATTTGTTTTGAGGAAATATCTATCTAAAGATAGCTTTCTACTTAAGGTACATTAAAATCCAAAGGTTATTCATCTTTAATTATCTAGCATGAGGCTGTATATTCATGGCTACAATGTTTATTTATTTTTGGTAAATTAAAGGAACATGAAAAACAAAATGTTTCTTTCAAGATTCAGATAGAAGTAGGAAAGTCATTTATGCTCTATTATCAATTTTGCTTCATTTTCTTGGTATCTCTTATTGAAAGAGTACCAATGCACTACTGGGAGTTAGCTGAACACATCTGTATGCCAGGGACAACAGGTGGGGGAGGGGTAATAAATATATATACATACATACATACATACATACATATATATATATACACACACACATATATATACATATACACACACACACACACACACACACACACACAAGCAGCCACCAATCAGCAGCTAGCTCCCAGCTCCTGAGCATACCCAGGCATTATATTCAACAAAAGATACCAAGAGAAAGAAGCAAATTAGATAATATAAATAAAATGAAAAGTTGTGTAAAACTGTATGCTCTATCTGAATCCTGAAAGAAATGTTTGGGTTTCGTGTCCCTTTAATGCCATTAATTCATTCACAATGTCTCCCAGATGTTTTGGTAAGATTATTTTGGACATTTTCTTGTCTAGAAGATATTATCACATATTTTTGGCTTTGTAGTTTTCACAACTGTGAATTTGTATCTGTAGAAATAACATGCCTCTTCATCACAGCAAAAACTGTTCTAAAATAAACATACAAAAAGTGAAATAAAAAGGGCACAACCCCAATTTTTTTAAACAACTTTCCAGTTTGCTCTTGGTATCCTTTGATGAAGGAGTAACAATGAAATACTGGGAGCTAGCTGAACACATTGGGTAAGCCAATGACAAGAGGCATATATGTGCAGTCACCAATCATCAGCTAGCTCCCATTAGTGCATTGTTGCTCCTGAGCCTATCTAGGTTTTCTTTTCATCAAAGATTAATAAGAGAATGAAGCAAATGAGATAATAGAATACATTGGAAAGTTGATCAAAGCGTTATGATTTGTAAGCCAATAATACTGCAATATTGGCCTTCCTCCTGATGCCCTTTTCTATATAAAATCATAAATGTTTACATTTTGACTTTACTGTCCCTTTAATCTCATTGTTACCCTGCAATTCTATGTACACGGAATCAACCCATTTCTGAGTTTAAAGAAGCTCAATGTACAGAAGATTGTTTGGTGTGAAATAGATCTGCACAAGGGTCTAAGTGTGAGGAGGCAAAGCATGAAAGTGAAACCTGTAACGATATTGTTTTACTTTAAATAAACAATTTGTTATCATTAAAGGGATATGAAACCCAACATTTTTCTTTCATGATTCAGACAGAGAAACAGAATTTATGCTTACCTGATAAATTACTTTCTCCAACGGTGTGTCCGGTCCACGGCGTCATCCATTACTTGTGGGAATATTCTCTTCCCTAACAGGAAATGGCAAAGAGCACAGCAAAAGCTGTCCATATAGCCCCTCCTCAGGCTCCGCCCCCAGTCATTCGACCGACGGTTAGGAGAAAAAAAGGAGAAACTATAGGGTGCCGTGGTGACTGTAGTGTATAAAGAAAGACATTTTTCAAACCGGATTAGGAAACCAGGGCGGGCCGTGGACCGGACACACCGTTGGAGAAAGTAATATATCAGGTAAGCATAAATTCTGTTTTCTCCAACATTGGTGTGTCCGGTCCACGGCGTCATCCATTACTTGTGGGAACCAATACCAAAGCTTTAGGACACGGATGAAGGGAGGGAGCAAATCAGGTTACCTAAACGGAAGGCACCACGGCTTGCAAAACCTTTCTCCCAAAAATAGCCTCCGAAGAAGCATAAGTATCAAATTTGTAGAATTTGGCAAAAGTGTGCAGAGAAGACCAAGTCGCTGCCTTACATATCTGATCAACAGAAGCCTCGTTCTTGTAGGCCCATGTGGAAGCCACAGCCCTAGTAGAGTGAGCTGTGATTCGTTCAGGTGGCTGCCGTCCGGCAGTCTCATAAGCCAATCGGATAATGCTTTTCAGCCAGAAAGAAAGAGAGGTAGCAGTAGCTTTTTGACCTCTCCTCTTACCAGAGTAAACGACAAACAAAGATGAGGTTTGGCTAAAATCTTTTGTTGCTTCTAAATAGAACTTTAAAGCACGAACTACATCTAAATTGTGTAACAAACGTTCCTTCTTTGAAACTGGATTCGGACACAGAGAAGGAACAACTATTTCCTGGTTAATATTCTTGTTGGAAACAACTTTGGAAGAAAACCAGGCTTAGTACGCAAAACAACCTTATCTGAATGGAAAACCAGATAGGGTGGATTACACTGCAAAGCAGATAATTCAGAAACTCTTCTAGCAGAAGAAATAGCAACCAAAAACAGAACTTTCCAAGATAGTAACTTAATATCTGTGGAATGTAAAGGTTCAAACGGAACCCCTTGAAGAACTGAAAGAACAAAATTAAGACTCCAAGGAGGAGTCATGGGTCTGTAAACAGGCTTGATTCTGACCAAAGCCTGAACAAAAGCTTGTACATCTGGCACAGCTGCCAGTCGTTTATGTAACAAGACAGATAAAGCAGAAATCTGTCCCTTTAGAGAACTCGCTGACAACCCTTTATCCAAACCTTCTTGGAGAAAGGAGAGAATCTTTGGAATTTTAATCTTACTCCAGGAGAATCCCTTGGATTCACACCAACAGATATATTTTTTCCATATTTTATGGTAAATCTTTCTAGTCACAGGTTTTATGGCTTGAACCAGAGTATCTATTACAGAATTTGAAAATCCACGCTTGGATAAAATCAAGCGTTCAATTTCCAAGCAGTCAGCTGCAGAGAAACTAGATTTGGATGTTTGAATGGACCTTGTACTAGAAGATCCTGTCTCAAAGGTAGCTTCCATGGTGGAGCCGATGACATATTCACCAGGTCTGCATACCAAGTCCTGCGTGGCCACGCAGGAGCTATCAGAATCACAGAGGCCTTCTCCTGTTTGATCCTGGCTATGTGCCTGGGAAGGAGAGGAAACGGTGGAAACACATACGCTAGGTTGAACGACCAAGGCGCCACTAATGCATCCACTAGAGTCGCCTTGGGATCCCTGGATCTGGACCCATAGCAAGGAATCTTGAAGTTCTGACGGGACGCCATCAGATCCATGTCTGGAATGCCCCATAATTGGGTTAACTGGGCAAAGACCTCCGGGTGGAGTTCCCACTCCCCCGGATGGAAAGTCTGACGACTCAGAAAATCCGCTTCCCAGTTTTCCACTCCTGGGATGTGAATTGCAGATAGATGGCAGGAGTGATCCTCCGCCCATTTGATGATCTTGGACACCTCGCTCATCGCCAAGGAACTCTTTGTTCCCCCCTGATGATTGATGTACGCAACAGTCGTTATGTTGTCCGACTGAAACCTTATGAACCTGGCTTCCGCTAGTTGAGGCCAAGCCAGGAGCGCATTGAATATTGCCCTTAGTTCCAAAATGTTTATCGGGAGAAGAGACTCTTCCCGAGACCATAGACCCTGAGCTTTCAGAGAGTCCCAGACCGCGCCCCAACCCAAAAGGCTGGCGTCGGTCGTGACAATGACCCACTCCGGTCTGCGGAAACTCATTCCCTGAGACAGGTGATCCTGGGTCAACCACCAGAGAAGTGAGTCCCTGGTTACCTGGTCTACTTGAATTTGGGGAGACAAGTCTGTATAGTCCCCATTCCACTGTTTGAGCATGCACAGCTGTAATGGTCTTAAATGAATTCGAGCAAAAGGAACCACGTCCATTGCTGCAACCATTAGTCCTATTACTTCCATGCACTGAGCTATGGAGGGCTGAGGAATAGAATGAAGAACTCGACAAGAGTTTAGAAGCTTTATCTTTCTGACTTCTGTCAGGAAGATCTTCATTTCCACAGAATCTATTATTGTTCCCAGAAAAGGAACCCTTGTGGACGGTGACAGTGAACTCTTTTCTATGTTCACCTTCCACCCGTGAGATCTGAGAAAGGCCAACACAATGTCTGTATGAGCCCTTGCTTTGGAAAGAGACGACGCTTGGATTAGGATGTCGTCTAGGTAAGGTGCTACAGCGATGCCCCTCGGCCTTAGGACCGCTAGAAGGGACCCTAGCACCTTTGTGAAAATTCTGGGAGCGGTGGCTAAACCGAATGGAAGAGCCACGAACTGGTAATGTTTGTCCAGAAAAGCGAACCTCAGGAACTGATGATGAATTTTGTGGATTGGGATATGCAGATACGCATCCTTTAGGTCCACGGTAGTCAAATATTGACCCTGCTGGATTGTCGGCAAGATTGTCCGAATGGTTTCCATTTTGAAAGATGGAACTCTGAGGAACTTGTTTAATATCTTTAAATCCAGAATTGGCCTGAAAGTTCCCTCTTTTTTCGGGAACTACAAACAGGTTCGAGTAAAACCCCAGACCTTGTTCCCCTGAGGGGACTGGGTTTAACACTCCCATCTTTAATAGGTCTCTTACACAATGTAAGAATGCCTGTTTCTTTATCTGGTCTGAAGATAAGCGAGACAGGTGGAACCTTCCCTTTGGAGGAAATCCCTTGAACTCTAGTAGGTATCCCTTGGAGACTATTTCTAGTGCCCAGGGATCCGGAACATCTCTTGCCCAAGCCTGAGCAAAGAGAGATAACCTGCCCCCTACTAGATCCGGTCCCGGATCGGGGGCTACCCCTTCATGCTGTCTTGGTAGCAGCAGTAGGTTTCTTGGTCTGTTTACCCTTGTTCCAGCCTTGCACGGGCTTCCATGCAGGTTTGGGCTGGGCCGCGTTACCGTCTTGTCTAGCGGCAGTGGAGTTATTAGCCGGTCCGCTCCTGAAATTGCGAAAGGAACGAAAATTAGACTTGTTCTTAGCCTTAAAAGGCCTATCCTGTGGGAGGGCATGGCCCTTACCCCCAGTGATGTCTGAAATAATTTCCTTCAATTCCGGCCCAAAAAGGGTCTTACCCTTGAAAGGAATATTAAGTAACTTAGTCTTGGACGACACATCTGCCGACCAGGATTTTAGCCAAAGCGCTCTCCGCGCTACTATAGCAAAACCTGAGTTTTTCGCCGCCAATTTCTTTATTTGAAAAGCGGCATCCAATATAAAGGAATTAGCTAACTTTAGTGCGTGAATTCTGTCCATGACTTCTTCATAGAAAGTCTTTCTGGAGCGACCTTTCTAATTCCTCGAACCAAAAAGACGCCGCTGAGGTGACAGTAATAATACACGTAGCTGGTTGAAAGATGAAACCTTGCTGAACAAAAATCTTTTTAAGCAATCCTTCCAATTTTTTATCCATAGGATCTTTGAAAGCGCAGCTGTCCTCTATAGGAATAGTTGTGTGCTTCGCTAATGTTGAAATAGCTCCCTCAACCTTCGGGACCGTCTGCCATGCGTCCCTTCTAGGGTCTACAATGGGAAACATTTTCTTAAATATAGGAGGTGGGGCAGAGGGTATACCCGGCTTCTCCCACTCCTTATCCACTATATTCGCTACCCTCTTGGGTATTGGAAAGGCGTCATCGTGCACTGGGACCTCTAAGAATTTGTCCAATTTGCACAACTTCTCTGGTACCACCATAGAATCACAGTCATCCAGAGTAGCCAATACCTCCTTAAGCAAGGCGCGGAGATGTTCTAGCTTAAACTTAAATGCTACTATATCAGGTTCTGCCTGTTGAGAAATTTTTCCTGAGTCAGAAATTTCTCCCTCAGACAGCCCCTCCCTCACAGCCAATTCCGATTGATGTGAGGGTAAAATAGATAAGGCATCGTCAGCGTCTAATTGTTCATCCTTTTTATCTGTATTTAAAACTGAACAATCACGCTTTCTCTGAAATGCTGGCAGTTTGGATAAAATATTTGCTATAGAATTATCCACTACTGCTGTTAATTGTTGCATAGAAATAAGTACTGGAGCGCTAGATGTCGCCTGCGCGGGCAAAGCTGGTGTAGACACAGAAGGAGAGGATGTAGAACTATCCCCACTACCTTCATTAGATGAATCATCTTGGGCAACATTATGAAATGTAACAGAGCTGTCCTTACTTTGTTTGGACGCTATGGCACTATTATCACAAACACTCGAAGGGGGGACCACATTTGTCTCTATACACACAGAACATAGGTTATCTGATGGCACAGACATGTTAAACAGATTTAGGCAGGCAAAGAATGCAATAAAAACGATTTTAAACAAAAACGTTACTGTCTCTTTAAATAATAAAATGACACACTTTATTTCTGAATGTTCAAAAAACTATAAAGGCAATATCCGATTTTTATGAAATTTGGACCCCAGTGTCTTAATGCTTTGAAAGTATTGCACAGCAAAAATGGAGACTCTAGCCCTTAAAACAAGCAAACCGGAGCTAATTGTTGGATTTAACCGTTTTTATACACTACAATCCCTGCTACAGCTTTGCTGTAGCTTTTTACCTTCCTTAGGGGTCAACCACCACAGAAATAAGCCTTCTGGAGTCACTTTCTGAGCCACAGGACCCTCTCACATGAATCTGCATGCACTGCCTAGATTGCAACTGCGCAGCTGAAGCGCCAAAATGAGGCCTCCTCCCTCAGTATACTAGAGTGAAGGGGCCTTCCTGACTAGATTTAGGCGTCTAAAACAAGCCAGATCAAATAAAAACGTCCCCAAGTGTATAAAAGCTTATAAAACATTTCAAATGCCATGATATTGTAATAAAAACCAATCGATTTGGCCCATGATAGTGTCTACCAGCATAAAAAACAAAAAGGGGAAGCCTGTTATCTTTTTTGCGGAGTTCAAAGAAAAATGGCTTACCGTTTTCCCTGAGGGGAAAAATGACTGTCATCTAGCATTAGCCTGTGTTGTTAGAAGGAGACTAGTCATACCTGAAGCAGATGAGTCTGCAAACTGTTACCCCCAACTGAAGTTCTCTGGATTCAACAGTCCTGCGTGGTAACAGCAATGGATTTTAGTTACTTGTGCTAAAATCATAGCCCTCTTAAACAGAAATCTTCATCACTTTTCTGTTGTAAATAGTACAAGCCAGCACTATTTTAAAATAACAAACTCTTGATAGAAGAAATAAAAACTACAACTAAACACCACAAACTCTTCACCATCCCCGTGGAGATGCTACTTGTTCAGAGCGGCAAAGAGAATGACTGGGGGGCGGAGCCTGAGGAGGGGCTATATGGACAGCTTTTGCTGTGCTCTTTGCCATTTCCTGTTAGGGAAGAGAATATTCCCACAAGTCATGGATGACGCCGTGGACCGGACACACCAATGTTGGAGAAATACAATTTTAAACAGCTTTCCAATTTACTTATTTAATTTGCTTTATTCTCTTGTTATCCTTTGCTGAAAGGTTTATCTAGGCAATCTCGGGTACAGCAGAGAACCAAGGTTCTAGCTGTTGATTGGTGCCTGCATATATATATTGATTGTGATTGGCTCACCCATGTGTTCAGTTAGAAACCAGTAATGCATTGCTGATCATTCAACAAATGATTCCAAGAGAAAGAAACAGATTAGATAATAGAAGTAAATTAGAAAGTTGCTTGAAATTGTACTCTGAATAATGAAAGAAAAGTTTTGGGTTTCATGTCCCTTTAAAAAGGTAAGAATAGTTTGTTTGTTTTTTAGTTGAATAAAAACAGAATTTATGTTTACCTGATAAATTACTTTCTCCAACGGTGTGTCCGGTCCACGGCGTCATCCTTACTTGTGGGATATTCTCTTCCCCAACAGGAAATGGCAAAGAGCCAGCAAAGCTGGTCACATGATCCCTCCTAGGCTCCGCCTACCCCAGTCATTCGACCGACGTTAAGGAGGAATATTTGCATAGGAGAAACCATATGATACCGTGGTGACTGTAGTTAAAGAAAAAAAAAAAAAAAATTATCAGACCTGATTAAAAAACCAGGGCGGGCCGTGGACCGGACACACCGTTGGAGAAAGTAATTTATCAGGTAAACATAAATTCTGTTTTCTCCAACATAGGTGTGTCCGGTCCACGGCGTCATCCTTACTTGTGGGAACCAATACCAAAGCTTTAGGACACGGATGAAGGGAGGGAGCAAATCAGGTCACCTAAATGGAAGGCACCACGGCTTGCAAAACCTTTCTCCCAAAAATAGCCTCAGAAGAAGCAAAAGTATCAAACTTGTAAAATTTGGTAAAAGAGTGCAGTGAAGACCAAGTCGCTGCCCTACATATCTGATCAACAGAAGCCTCGTTCTTGAAGGCCCATGTGGAAGCCACAGCCCTAGTGGAAGGAGCTGTGATCCTTTCAGGAGGCTGCCGTCCGGCAGTCTCGTAAGCCAATCTGATGATGCTTTTAATCCAAAAAGAGAGAGAGGTAGAAGTTGCTTTTTGACCTCTCCTTTTACCAGAATAAACAACAAACAAGGAAGATGTTTGTCTAAAATCCTTTGTAGCATCTAAATAGAATTTTAGAGCGCGAACAACATCCAAATTGTGCAACAAACGTTCCTTCTTCGAAACTGGTTTCGGACACAGAGAAGGCACGACTATCTCCTGGTTAATGTTTTTGTTAGAAACAACTTTTGGAAGAAAACCAGGTTAGTACGTAAAACCACCTTATCTGCATGGAACACCAGATAAGGAGGAGAACACTGCAGAGCAGATAATTCTGAAACTCTTCTAGTAGAAGAAATTGCAACCAAAAACAAAACTTTCCAAGATAATAACTTAATATCAACGGAATGTAAGGGTTCAAACGGAACCCCCTGAAGAACTGAAAGAACTAAGTTGAGACTCCAAGGAGGAGTCAAAGGTTTGTAAACAGGCTTGATTCTAACCAGAGCCTGAACAAAGGCTTGAACATCTGGCACAGCTGCCAGCTTTTTGTGAAGTAACACAGACAAGGCAGAAATCTGTCCCATCAAGGAACTTGCAGATAATCCTTTTTCCAATCCTTCTCGAAGGAAGGATAGACTCTTAGGAATCTTAACCTTGTCCCAAGGGAATCCTTTAGATTCACACCAACAGATATATTTTTTCCAAATTTTGTGGTAAATTTTTCTAGTTACAGGCTTTCTGGCCTGAACAAGAGTATCAATAACAGAATCTGAGAACCCTCGCTTTGATAAGATCAAGCGTTCAATCTCCAAGCAGTCAGCTGGAGTGGGACCAGATTCGGATGTTCGAACGGACCTTGAACAAGAAGGTCTCGTCTCAAAGGTAGCTTCCATGGTGGAGCCGATGACATATTCACCAGATCTGCATACCAAGTCCTGCGCGGCCACGCAGGAGCTATCAAGATCACCGACGCCCTCTCCTGATTGATCCTGGCTACCAGCCTGGGGATGAGAGGAAACGGCGGGAATACATAGGCTAGTTTGAAGGTCCAAGGTGCTACTAGTGCATCTACTAGAGTCGCCTTGGGATCCCTGGATCTGGACCCGTAGCAAGGAACCTTGAAGTTCTGACGAGAGGCCATCAGATCCATGTCTGGAATGCCCCACAGTTGAGTGATTTGGGCAAAGATTTCCGGATGGAGTTCCCACTCCCCCGGATGCAATGTCTGACGACTCAGAAAATCCGCTTCCCAATTTTCCACTCCTGGGATGTGGATTGCAGACAGGTGGCAGGAGCGAGTCTCCGCCCATTGAATGATTTTGGTCACTTCTTCCATCGCCAGGGAACTCCTTGTTCCCCCCTGATGGTTGATGTACGCAACAGTCGTCATGTTGTCTGATTGAAACCGTATGAACTTGGCCCTCGCTAGCTGAGGCCAAGCCTTGAGAGCATTGAATATCGCTCTCAGTTCCAGAATATTTATCGGTAGAAGAGATTCTTCCCGAGACCAAAGACCCTGAGCTTTCAGGGATCCCCAGACCGCGCCCCAGCCCATCAGACTGGCGTCGGTCGTGACAATGACCCACTCTGGTCTGCGGGAGGTCACCCCTTGTGACAGGTTGTCCAGGGACAGCCACCAACGGAGTGAGTCTCTGGTCCTCTGATTTACTTGTATCTTCGGAGACAAGTCTGTATAGTCCCCATTCCACTGACTGAGCATACACAGTTGTAATGGTCTTAGATGAATGCGCGCAAAAGGAACTATGTCCATTGCCGCTACCATCAAACCTATCACTTCCATGCACTGCGCTATGGAAGGAAGAGGAACGGAATGAAGTATCCGACAAGAGTTTAGAAGTTTTGTTTTTCTGGTCTCTGTCAGAAAAATCCTCATTTCTAAGGAGTCTATTATTGTTCCCAAGAAGGGAACTCTTGTCGACGGAGATAGAGAACTCTTTTCCACGTTCACTTTCCATCCGTGAGATCTGAGAAAGGCCAGGACTATGTCCGTGTGAGCCTTTGCTTGAGGAAGGGACGACGCTTGAATCAGAATGTCGTCCAAGTAAGGTACTACAGCAATGCCCCTTGGTCTTAGCACCGCCAGAAGGGACCCTAGTACCTTTGAGAAAATCCTTGGAGCAGTGGCTAATCCGAAAGGAAGCGCCACGAACTGGTAATGTTTGTCCAGGAATGCGAACCTTAGGAACCGATGATGTTCCTTGTGGACAGGAATATGTAGATACGCATCCTTTAAATCCACCGTGGTCAAGAATTGACCTTCCTGGATGGAAGGATTGTTCGAATGGTTTCCATTTTGGACGATGGAACCTTGAGAAACTTGTTTAGGATCTTGAGATCTAAGATTGGTCTGAACGTTCCCTCTTTTTTGGGAACTACGAACAGATTGGAGTAGAACCCCATCCCTCGTTCTCTTAATGGAACAGGATGAATCACTTCCAGAAGATAACCTTGGGAGACTATTTCTAGCGCCCAAGGATCCAGAACATCTCTTGGCCAAGCCTGAGTGAAGAGAGAGAGTCTGCCCCCCACCAAATCCGGTCCCGGATCGGGGGCCCGCATCTCATGCTGTCTTGGGAGCAGTGGCAGGTTTCTTGGCCTGCTTTCCTTTGTTCCAGCCTTGCATAGGTCTCCAGGCTGGATTGGCTTGAGAAGTATTACCCTCCTGCTTAGAGGACGTAGCACTTGGGGCTGGTCCGTTTCTGCGAAAGGGACGAAAATTAGGTTTATTTTTGGCCTTGAAAGACCTATCCTGAGGAAGGGCGTGGCCCTTGCCCCCAGTGATATCAGAGATAATCTCTTTCAAGTCAGGGCCAAACAGTGTTTTCCCCTTGAAAGGAATGTCAAGCAATTTGTTCTTGGAAGACGCATCCGCTGACCAAGATTTTAACCAAAGCGCTCTGCGCGCCACAATAGCAAACCCAGAATTTTTCGCCGCTAACCTAGCCAATTGCAAGGTGGCGTCTAGGGTGAAAGAATTAGCCAATTTAAGAGCAAGAATTCTGTCCATAATCTCCTAAGAAGAAGAATTACTAATAATCGCCTTTTCTAGCTCATCGAACCAGAAACACGCGGCTGTAGTGACAGGGACAATGCATGCAATTGGTTGTAGAAGGTAACCTTGCTGAACAAACATCTTTTTTAGCAAACCTTCTAATTTTTTATCCATAGGATCTTGGAAAGCACAACTATCTTCTATGGGTATAGTGGCGCGCTTGTTTAGAGTAGAAACCGCCCCCTCGACCTTGGGGACTGTCTGCCATAAGTCCTTTCTGGGGTCGACTATAGGAAACAATTTTTTAAATATGGGGGGAGGTACGAAAGGTATACCGGGCCTGTCCCATTCTTTATTAACAATGTACGCCACCCGCTTGGATATAGGAAAAGCTTCGGGGGGCCCCGGGGCCTCTAGGAACTTGTCCATTTTACATAGTGTTTCTGGAATGACCAGATAACCACAATCATCCAAATTGGATAACACCTCCTTAAGCAGAGCGCGGAGATGTTCCAACTTAAATTTAAAAGTAATCACATCAGGTTCAGCTTGTTGAGAAATTTTTCCTGAATCTGAAATTTCTCCCTCAGACAAAACCTTCCTGGCCCCCTCAGACTGGTGTAGGGGCCCTTCAGAAACAATATCATCAGCGTCCTCATGCTCTTCAGTATTTTCTAAAACAGAGCAGTCGCGCTTTCGCTGATAAGTGGGCATTTTGGCTAAAATGTTTTTGATAGAATTATCCATTACAGCCGTTAATTGTTGCATAGTAAGGAGTATTGGCGCGCTAGATGTACTAGGGGCCTCCTGTATGGGCAAGACTGGTGTAGACGAAGGAGGGGATGATGCAGTACCATGCTTACTCCCCTCACTTGAGGAATCATCTTGGGCATCATTTTTACTAAATTTTTTATGACATAAATCACATCTATTTAAATGAGAAGGAACCTTGGCTTCCCCACAGTCAGAACACAATCTATCTGGTAGTTCAGACATGTTAAACAGGCATAAACTTGATAACAAAGCACAAAAAACGTTTTAAAATAAAACCGTTACTGTCACTTTAAACTTTAAACTGAACACACTTTATTACTGCAATTGCGAAAAAGTATGAAGGAATTGTTCAAAATTCACCAAAATTTCACCACAGTGTCTTAAAGCCTTAAAAGTATTGCACACCAAATTTGGAAGCTTTAACCCTTAAAATAACGGAACCGGAGCCGTTTTTATATTTAACCCCTTTACAGTCCCTGGAATCTGCTTTGCTGAGACCCAACCAAGCCCAAAGGGGAATACGATACCAAATGATGCCTTCAGAAAGACTTTTCTATGTATCAGAGCTCCACACACATGCAGCTGCATGCCATGCTGTTCTCAAAAACAAGTGCGCCATACCGGCGCGAAAATGAGGCTCTGACTATGATTAGGGAAAGCCCCTATAGAATAAAGTGTCTAAAACAGTGCCTGCCGATATTATTTTACAAAAAATACCCAGATTAAATGATTCCTCAAGGCTAAATATGTGTAAATATGATCGATTTAGCCCAGAAAATGTCTACAGTCTTAATAAACCCTTGTGAAGCCCTTATTTACTGTCTGAATAAAAATGGCTTACCGGATCCCATAGGGAAAATGACAGCTTCCAGCATTACATCGTCTTGTTAGAATGTGTCATACCTCAAGCAGCAAAAGACTGCTCACTGTTCCCCCAACTGAAGTTAATTCCTCTCAACAGTCCTGTGTGGAACAGCCATGGATTTTAGTAACGGTTGCTAAAATCATTTTCCTCATACAAACAGAAATCTTCATCTCTTTTCTGTTTCAGAGTAAATAGTACATACCAGCACTATTTTAAAATAACAAACTCTTGATTGAATAATAAAAACTACAGTTAAACACTAAAAAACTCTAAGCCATCTCCGTGGAGATGTTGCCTGTACAACGGCAAAGAGAATGACTGGGGTAGGCGGAGCCTAGGAGGGATCATGTGACCAGCTTTGCTGGCTCTTTGCCATTTCCTGTTGGGGAAGAGAATATCCCACAAGTAAGGATGACGCCGTGGACCGGACACACCTATGTTGGAGAAACTATTTAAATTGTTATTTAGGGAATGATTATTTTTCTCATTGTAATAAAGTGCAACTGAAAAGTTGATCAAGTATTAAATGGTTATAATAAACTAGATACTACAGCCCCCAATAAGTTCATAATTATCTATGTATTTCTAAATGTATATAACCAAATCAGTCATTTTCTAATAAAACTGGAAAATCATTCTATCATTCGCTCTCTATCAATCTTTTTTTTTTTTTTATTAGAGAGGTAGCATATATTTTTAATTGATTCTAATATTACCAAAAATAATTTTCTATCACATACATTCAACCAAACTTATTGTGAAATGTGCATCTGCACTGTTACTCAAACGTGGAAGTGATGGCACAAAGTGAAAGCTAAAACAACCAGCAAAAAACAAGCAGCAAGAGAATGGCAGTGAGCATAGCAGATTGCCTTTCAAGTCTATTAATGTAAAACAATCTTTGTTCACGTTATGTTTTTAAGCCATAAAAATGGAGTTGAAGGTTATGACACTACGTCATTTGTTCTCTTTATTTTGAATTTAAGTAGAAAATAAGTAGGTTTACCCTTCCACTAAACTTTTTTTTTGCTTTATTCTGGAACATATACAAAAAGACTCATCCGTTGTCCTTCCCCATCACAGCAAAGACTATAGAACTTGGCTTGCGAGTCTGCTTTCATTCTATGTTTTTATGTACATTAATTTCTAGATAATTCTGCAATGTTAATAATTTTTTCTTCCTAGGATATATTGTTTACAATACTGTACGTATTTCTGTTGTATATCAGAAAGATGTCAACTCACTAGGAGCATCTTTGCTCACAGATTAAAGAGTTGCACATTTATACGGTTTCATGCATATTTTACATTGTTTGGTATCCCTTTAAAATATATTTTAACTTGTCATATGTTTGGATTTGTCCAGTTCTGAATGTATTTTTGGTGTATTTCAAAACTTAAGAAATCTTTGAGCCCAGGTTGCCATGGCAACTAAAGTAGGCCTGCTCCATGATTCGTGAGCCAATAATATTGTAATATTGGTCTTCCTCCTGATGCCCTTTGCCATATTTACACTCTGCCACTACCCTCACTGAACTATAAATGTGAACAACAAGTCGGGAAGTTGCAATCTGTGCATGTTTAAAGGACCAGTAAATACACCAGAGTTTCATAATCAACAAATGCATGACAACAATTGATTCACTATGATTGGACAATTATACTACGTGTGAAAGATAACAGTATTAAAAAGAGTGGGAAAAGTGGCAGCAAAGAGAACTCATGTGTAGTACTGTAGAGGGGCGGATATAGACTGTAATGGATTTAGCCTATAGGGGAAGGGAGGAAAGAAAAAGTCCCCCAGGATATGATGCACAAAGTATCACCAGGAACTAAGGGGTCAACTTCCGATGAGGTCAGAGATTAGAAGTAATAAATGCTCAGGGCTAGCAGGAAGTCTCTCTCTTTCTGTAACCAGAGCTTTCCAGCTGTAAGCATCCCCCCACTGAGCTCAAGCTGCCCCTCCTCTGCCTGCACAGCTGCCTACAATCTGTTAGTGCTGATTTTTACGTGGGATCTTATGTTTGTGACCCTGGGATTGTTACAAATAAAGGACAGTTCTTTTATTCAACCCTCTTGCTAGCTAGTGAATACCCTTGTGTCTAGGGCATTCTGCGACACTGCGTGTTGGACATCACTTCTCTGTGGGTTGTCTTTTGTGATGTCAATTTGGAAATAAAACAAAGTTATTTTAAAGTATATAGAAGCTTTGTTTTGAAAAAAGTTTTTGAAGATCTACTTCTAAATCGGTGTGCGTGTTTAGTTAAGCTGACAGAGCACAGTTTTATAATCCTTTAAGTAAGCGTACTGTGTATATGAATTAGTAGCATTTCTTTCAAGAATCAAATTAGGGACAATACAGAGACAGATAAGGAGTAATTTCATAAAACAATTATCTGCAGACAAATATTTGTGTTTAATTATAGAAGTGAGTATGTGTAGGAGAGTCTAAATTAAACATTTTCTACACTTTACCAAAATCTTAAAAAAAAAAAAAAAAAACACACAACAACAACAAAAATAACTTACCTCAGAGCTAACCATTAGCTCTGGGACGCTGTGGACCATAGAGACAGTGGCAGTTGAAAATGGCACCTGCTGCTTTCCATTCTTGCTTTGCAGCCTGAATGCAAGATTTGGTGAAAGGACAAATTTGTTTAAGAAAAAGTAACAACACAAAGTGTTTAAGGCATCACTTAACACAACTGTTGATCACATTTTATACTGTCAATGCCCAAGATAAAGGAAATATTTAAGTTTATGGTGGGTTATATTAATTTGTTACACTGCAAAGCTCAGAAGGAAGAGTAAAACTAATGGATCAGTAGTACACTATAAAGTTAGACAAAAAACAAAATTTATGATTACCTGATAAATGTATTTCTTGATATGGTGAGTCCACGGAATCAGTTACTGTTTGGAATATCACTCCTGGCCAGCAGGAGGCGGCAAAGAGCACCACAGCAAAGCTGTTAAGTATCACTTCCCTTCCCACAACCCCCAGTCAGTCGACCGAAGGAAAAGGAGAGAAAGGAAATAACACAAGGTGTAGAGATGTCTAAGGTTTATATTTTAAAAAAAAACCTGTCTGAAAAAAGGGGGGCCGTAGACTCACAGTGTCAAGAAATAAATTTATCAGGTAAGCATAAATTTTGTTTTCTTTCTCAAGACACAGTGAGTCCACGGAATCATCAATTCCTGTTGGGAATCAATACCCAAGCTAGAGGACACAGATGATGAGGGAGGGACAAGATGGCAACCTAAACTGAAGGCACCACTGCTTGAAGAAGCTTTCTCCCAAAAGAGGCCTCAGGAGAGGCAAAAGTATCAAATTTATAGAATTTTGAAAAAGTGTGCAAAGAAGACCAAGTCGCAGCCTTGCAAATCTGTTCCACAGAGGCCTAATTCTTGAAGGCCCAAGAAGAAGAAACAGCCCTAGTGGAATGAGCTGCAATTTTCTCAGGGGGCTGCTGTCCAGCAGTCTCATACGCCAAGCGAATAATACTTCTCAACCAGAAGAGAAAGTGAAGTGGCAGTAGCTTTCTGTCCTTTACGTTTCCCAGAAAAGCAAACAAACAATGCAGAAGACTGACGAAAATCCTTAGTTGCCTGCAAATAACATTTAAGAGTCCGCACAACATCTAAGTTGTGCAACAAACGTTCCTTATGAGAAGGAGGATTAGGACAAAGAAGTAACAACAATTTCCAGATTAATATTTCTGTCCGAAACAACCTTAGGAAGGAAACCAAACTTGGTACAGAGAACTGCCTTATCTGTATGAAATATGAGATAAGGAGAATCACACTGCAAAGCTGAGAGTTCTGAAACCCTCCGAGCAGAAGAAATAGCAGTAAGAAACAAAACCTTCCAAGATAGTAACTTAATATCTATGGAATGCATAGGCTCAAACGGATCCTGTGTAAAACTTTAAGAACAAGGTTAAGGCTCCAAGGTGGAGCAACTGATTGAAACACAGGCCTGACAAAAGGATTGTACATCTGGTACGTCCAACAGACGCTTGTGCAGCAGAATGGATAGAGCAGAAATCTGACCCTTGATGGTACTGACAGAACCCTTTCTCAAGGCCTTCCTGGAGAAAAGATAAGATCCTTGGGATCCTGATGTTACTCCAAGAATATCCCTTAGACTCACACCAATAAAGATATTTACATCATATCTTATGGTAAATCTTTCTAGTGACAGGCTTACAAGCCTGAACCATGGTCTCAATGACTGGTTTGAAAAATGCACGCTTAGCTAAAATCAAGCAGTCAGCTTCAGAGAAACGAGATTTGGATGAAGGAAGGACCCCTGAAGCAGAAGGTCCTTCCTCAGCGGTAGTCTCCAGGGGTAGAGACAACATCTCCACTAGATCTGCATACCAGATCCTTCAGGGCCATGCAGGAGCAATTAGAATCACTGATGCTCTCTCCTGCTTGATCCGAGCGATGACTCGCGGAAGGAAAGCAAATGGAGGGAAGAGATATGCCAACCTGAAGTTCCAAGGAACTGCCAGAGCATCTATCAGAAAGGATCTCTCGACCTCGAACCGTACTTTGGGAGCTTGGTGTTCTGACGAGACGCCATCAGATCCAATTCTGGTAACCCCCATTTGGTTGTTAACTTTGAGAACACCTCCAGATGGAGTTCCCACTCCCCAGGATGGAAAGTCTGTCTGCTCAGAAAATCCGCTTCCCAATTGGCTACTCCTGGAATGTGGATGGTAGATAGACAGCAATTGTGAACCTCCGCCCACTGGATGATCCGTGCCACCTCCTTCATAGCTAAGGAACTCCATGTTCCCTCTTGGTGGTTGATGAAGGCCACTGAACTTATGTTGTCCGTCTGGAACCTGATAAATCGGGCTAGGGCCAGCTGAGGCCAAGCCATCAAGGCATTGAAGATCACTCTCAACTCCAGAATGTTTATGGGGAGAGCAGATTCCTCCTGAGACCAAAGTCCCTGTGCCTTCAACGAGTCCCAGACTGCTCACCAACCCATCAGACTGGCGTCCATGGTCAGAATTACCCAAGATTGTTCCTGAAAACACGTCCCCTGAGACAGATGTTCTTGAGATAGCCACCAAGGAAGAGAGCCTCTTGTCGATTGATCCAGAACTATCTTCTGAGATAGATCTGTATAATCCCTGTTCCATTGAGCGAGCATGCATAGCTGAAGAGGTCTCAAATGGAATCTGGAAAAGGGAACTATGTCCATGGAAGACACCATTAAATAAAATTACCTCCATGCATTGGGCTACTGATGGTCGTACCGCCGACTGTAGGGACAGGCAAGCGGAATTATTCTTGGCTCTTCTGACCTCCCGTCCCTAAGAAGATCACTCTTGTAGTCGGAACAAGAGAACTTTTGTCCAAATTGACCTTCCAACCGTGGGAACGAAGAAAAGACAACAAGATCTTTGTATGAGATTCTGCTAGTTGTAAAGATGGCGCCTGAACCAGAATGTCGTCCAGATAGGGCGCCACTGCAATTCCCCGGGACCAAATTACTGCCAACAGAGCTCCCAGGACCTTTGAGAAAATCCTGGGAGCTGTGGCAAGGCCAAATGGAAGCGCTACAAATTGAAAGTGTTTGTCCAGATAGGCAAATCTCAGAAATTTGTGATGATCCCTGTGAATGGGAACATGTAGGTACGCATCCTTCAGGTCTATGGTTGTCATGAATTGACCCTCCTGAACCAAAAGGAAGAATGGAACGGATAGTCTCCATCTTGAAGTACGGAACTTTGAGAAATTTGTTGAGTAATTTTAGATCTAGAATGGGCCTGAAAGTTCCCTCTTTTTGGGAACCACAAACAGGTTGGAGTAAAACCAGAGACCCTGTTCCTGTATTGGGACTGGAACTAGAACTCCCAAGAGGGAAAGATCCTGTACACATTTCAAGAACACCTCTCTTTTTATATGGTCTACAGACAATCTTGAGAGGTGGAATCTGCCCCTTGGAGGGAAAAAGTCTTGAACTCTAACTTGTAACGCTGGGAAACAAGGTCCACTGCCCAAGGGTCTCAGACGACATCTCATTTCCAAACTAGAGAAAATTGAGAGTCTGCCCCCACTTGATCCGATCCTGGATCGGGGCAGACCCTTCATGCTGACTTAGATTCAGCTGCAGGCTTCTTAGATTGCTTCCCCTTGTTCCAAGACTGACTGGGCTTCCATGCGGGCTTGGACTGCTCCTGCTTGGTATAGGATCGGGAAGACTTAGATCTGAAATTTCAAAAGAAACGCAAATTACTCCGACGTCCTTTTGATTTGTTCTTTGTGTCTTTAGGCAGAAAGGAAACAGAAGAATCTTAATCAGACACCAAAATTCCACCTTCTCCTTGCACTGAAGGCAAAGAGAATGACCAGGGGTTGGGGAAGGGAAGTGATACTTAGCTTTGCTGTGGTGCTCTTTGCCTCCTCCTGCTGACAAGGAGTGATATTCCCAACAGTAATTGATGATTCAGTGGACACACCCTGTGTCTTAAGAAAGAAATAATACTTAAATAAACCCAATTAAATCTGTCAAGCATTACAAAACATTGTTACTTTGTGAGGCATCATAGTAAAATATACGATTTAGTATGTTGTATGGCAATTTGGAAAATAGTCCATAGTAATATATGTTTTCCTAAACCAATCAAATAAAAACTAATTTCACAAAAAGTGTCAAAAAATATAAATAAAAAAACTAAAAATAAAGCAGTCAGTAAAAACAAAAGCACTGTGTCAATGATAGGATATTAAAAGGGAGATAAAGCCCACGTTTTCTTTTGCGATTCAGATAGACAATACAATTTTTTAAACAACATTCCAATGTACTTTTATTATCTAAATTTGCTTCATTCTTTAGATATGCTTGAAGAAATAGAAATGCACATGGTTGAGCCAATCACGCAAGGCATCTATGTGCAGCCACCAATCAGCAGCTACTGAGATATGCTTTGCAACCAAGGATATCAAGAGAATTAAGAAAACTAGATATTAGAAGTAAATTCAAAAGTTGCATGTTCTTTCTAAATCATGAAAGAAAAAATTTTGGGTTTCATGTCCCTTTAATCAAAAGTGTCCTTGACGTTTTAAGGTTGTTCTCCTTACATACAGTTTACCCTCCTTGTCTGCATCAGTACACAAATAACTCAAGATTACCTGTGAGGAAAAATCAAGGATAAAGAGAAAATCTGACCCATACACACATCTCTGTGGTGTGCAATAAACCTCAGACATCACAAAATAAAAGTACTTGATTAGAACTTCATATGTCACAATTTAAATGGGAATAAATTATTTACAGTATCAAAAGTTCTCTTAAAAAGGTACATGAAATCCAAAAATGTTCTTTCATGATTTAGATACAGCAAACAAATGTCCAGTTTACTTGTATTATCAAATTTACTTCATTATCTTGGGTGTATGTTGAAGGAGCAGCAATGAACAACTGGGTTCTAGCTGAAAACATCTCGTGAGCCAACGAGAGACATATGTGCAGCCAACAATCAGCAGCTAGCTCCCAGTAGTGCATTGCTTACCTAGGTATGCTTTACAACAAAAGGATACAAGGTGACTGAAGCAGATTAAATAGAAGTAAATTGAAAAGCTACCCAATTTGAATCACAAAAGAAAGATACATTTGGTTTCATGTCCCTTTAGTATTTAAATCAGCGGTTGACAAATCCATTTAAAATTTAGGAGCCGGCGGAGCTTGAAGCCGCACTAAGATGGAGCTGTAACCCAGGAGCTCCGTAGCACACTGCTCAAAACTACCACTAAACTGAGCAATTGAAGTTCTCAAAACTGGAGGGAGAGCTACTAAAGGAGAGGTGACTCCAAAAGCATGAAGGCTGGCACCTGATTTAAACATTTGGGACGCACACAGTACCTAACAGTAACCGGAGCGGCGAGGTGCACGCCGCCATCTTACCCACGTGGCGCAACTCCCGATACACAGGAGGCACTTACAGACAAGCCGTTTGCGCTGCTAATGACACAGGAGACCCAAATGCACCGGACACAAGGATATGACCCGACATACAAGTAAGGCCCTCCTAGGCACGACTATGCTTAAAATGTTGTGGGGAAAATGAAGCAACAAACAATTAAATAACAGGGGTGTGTATTACTATATAATATCTCAGGCCAGTAAAGAACCGCATGTTATCTGCTCACTATGAAGTTGGTACATACAGAGACAGCTATCTGTGGCTAAAACCAGAACATTCACCCAATACACGCATAAGTTTAACCCCCCACCTCTCTTTTCTTCAAAAACGGAACTGCTGTTTTTTTTTTGTTGTTTCTCTTTCCCCTGCAAACGACTTAAGAAGGCAAATTCTGCAGTACAGTGATAAATGATCTTAACAAAAGCATACTTCAGAACAGTAATAAGCCACTGAGGGGGAATTGAGTCGCAATAGTGTGCGTATATACAGAGGAGAGGGAAGGGAACATAAAGGTGGAAACATCTAAGGAAGTACAGCATAGCTGAATGCAGAAAGAAATTCAAAGCTAAAAGTAAAAGACCAAATAACCTGCTTTATTAAAGGGCAACAAAAAGGTGAATAAGAATTTAACTCTGCATGCCACATTTCTACGATAGCATTGACATGAATATCAGGCTATTTGCTGAAATCTAAGTTACTTATGCACAGATAGACAAAACTATCAGCAACCACGCTGACTAGACAGTGAATATATAATTAAGGAGACAGTTGTTCAGCAACCCAACCACATTATAGCTGCACAGACACATCTAAATACCAACGCGGTATACCCAGCATACACACCCCTTGCCGCAAGATTGATTATAATCGCAAGCTACGCACTAACACATCCCTCAAATCTAAACTTGGAGGACTACATTAAGCTAGTTTACAACTCGCACCCAAGATGTCGGCCAGGAAACAAAACAAATCCTCTCAAGGGCCCAAAACCCCGGCAGCTACTTTATTCTTCAAACCGTTGAGAGGAGAAAAAAACACTGGCAGCATCACAGAAGAAGATGCAGACTCTGAAACAGACTCCCAGATTGCTGAGGATGGAACTGCACCCGTCACAAGGGCTGATCTTAAGACCCTGGTATCCAAACAAGACATTAGCAAGAACATCGACAAGCTCTGGGACAAATTTGACTCATTTCAGAATATGGTCACCAACAGCTTAGCAGAAATTAAGCAAGACATCACAGAATTAGGCTCTAGAGTGGCCACATTAGAGGAATCAGAAGCCTCCATAACTGAAGATTTAACTACACTCAACCAAAGTTTATCTACACATCAGCAAGAGATGCATGACATCCAAGATAAATTGGAAGATCTAGAAAACAGAAGCAGAAGGTGCAATTTGAGGCTGAAGGGAATCCCTGAAACGGTAACTGCAGATGAATTGCCCAACTATTTACACCAGCTCTTTCAGGCGATCACAGTAGATGTGGATGATGGCAAATATCAACTAGAAAGAGCTCACAGGGCCTTACGAGCCAAACCGAAAGAAGATGCTCCACCGAGAGATGTGGTGATTAAATTTTTCAGATTCCCAGAAAAAGAAGCAATTCTCGTAGCTGCAAGGAAAAATCCTACATTTAAATTTCAAGGGACAGTTATTCAATTTTTTCAAGACCTGTGTGTCAAAACACTTCAAAGAAGAAGCTACCTGAGACCACTTACCACCCTTCTGAGGAAAACAGAATTTATGTTTACCTGATAAATTACTTTCTCCAACGGTGTGTCCGGTCCACGGCGTCATCCTTACTTGTGGGATATTCTCTTCCCCAACAGGAAATGGCAAAGAGCCCAGCAAAGCTGGTCACATGATCCCTCCTAGGCTCCGCCTTCCCCAGTCATTCGACCGACGTAAAGGAGGAATATTTGCATAGGAGAAATCATATGATACCGTGGTGACTGTAGTTAAAGAAAATAAATCATCAGACCTGATTAAAAAACCAGGGCGGGCCGTGGACCGGACACACCGTTGGAGAAAGTAATTTATCAGGTAAGCATAAATTCTGTTTTCTCCAACATAGGTGTGTCCGGTCCACGGCGTCATCCTTACTTGTGGGAACCAATACCAAAGCTTTAGGACACGGATGATGGGAGGGAGCAAATCAGGTCACCTAGATGGAAGGCACCACGGTTTGCAAAACCTTTCTCCCAAAAATAGCCTCAGAAGAAGCAAAAGTATCAAATTTGTAAAATTTGGTAAAAGTGTGCAGTGAAGACCAAGTCGCTGCCTTACATATCTGATCAACAGAAGCCTCGTTCTTAAAGGCCCATGTGGAAGCCACGGCCCTAGTGGAATGAGCTGTGATTCTTTCAGGAGGCTGCCGTCCGGCAGTCCCATAAGCCAATCTGATGATGCTTTTAAGCCAAAAAGATAGAGAGGTAGAAGTTGCTTTTTGACCTCTCCTTTTACCAGAATAAACAACAAACAAGGAAGATGTTTGTCTGAAATCCTTTGTAGCATCTAAATAGAATTTTAGAGCACGGACAACGTCCAAATTGTGTAACAAACGTTCCTTCTATGAAACTGGATTCGGACACAAAGAAGGTACAACTATCTCCTGGTTAATATTTTTGTTGGAAACAACCTTCGGAAGAAAACCAGGCTCAGTACGTAAAAACCACCTTATCTGCATGGACCAGATAGGGCGGAGAACACTGCAGAGCAGATAACTCTGAAACTCTTCTAGCAGAAGAAATTGCAACCTAAAACAAAACTTTCCAAGATAATAACTTAATATCTATGGAATGTAAGGGTTCAAACGGAACCCCTTGAAGAACTGAAAGAACTAGATTAAGACTCCAGGGAAGAGTCAAAGGTCTGTAAACAGGCTTGATTCTAACCAGAGCCTGAACAAACGCTTAAACGTCTGGCACAGCTGCCAGCCTTTTGTGAAGTAAAACAGATAAAGCAGAGATCTGTCCCTTCAGAGAACTCGCAGAAAATCCTTTCTCCAAACCTTCTTGTAGAAAGGAAAGAATCTTAGGAATTTTTATCTTGTTCCATGGGAATCCTTTAGATTCACACCAACAGATATATTTTTTCCATATATTATGGTAAATTTTTCTAGTTACAGGCTTTCTAGCCTGAATAAGAGTATCTACTACAGAATCTGAAAACCCACGCTTTGATAAAATCAAGCGTTCAAACTCCAAGCAGTCAGTTGGAGGAAAACAAGATTCGGATGTTCAAATGGACCCTGAATAAGAAGGTCCTGTCTCAAAGGTAGCTTCCATGGTGGAGCCGATGACACATTCACCAGGTCTGCATACCAAGTCCTGCGTGGCCACACAGGAACTATCAAGGTCACCGAAGCCCTCTCCAGATTGATCCTGGCTACCAGCCTGGGAATGAGAGGAAACGGTGGGAATACATAAGCTAGGTTGAAGATCCAAGGTGCTACTATTGTATCCAATAGAGTCGCCTTGGGATCCCTGGATTTGGACCCGTAACAAGGGACCATGAAGTTCTGACGAGAGGCCATCAGAACCAAGTCTGGAATGCCCCATAATTGAGTTATTTGGGCAAAGATTTCCAGATGGAGTTCCCACTCCCCCGGATGCTCCTCCATCGCCAGGGAACTCCTTGTTACCCCCTGATGGTTGATATATGTAACAGTCGTCATGATGACTGATTGAAACCTTATGAATTTGGCCTTTGCTAGTCTAGGCCAAGCCTTGAGAGCATTGAATATCGCTCTCAGTTCCATTATGTTTATCGGGAGAAGAGAGTCTTCCCGAAACCATAGACCCTGAGTTTTCAGGGGTTCCCAGACCGCGCCCCAGCCCACCAGACTGGCGTCGGTCGTGACAATGACCTATTCTGGTCTGCGGAAGCTCATTCCCTGTGACAGGTTGTCCAGGGTCAGCCACCAACGGAGTGAATCTCTGGTTATTTGATCTATTTGTATCGTCGGAGACAAGACTGTATAATCCCCATTCCACTGTCTGAGCATGCCCAGGTGCAATGGTCTTAGATGAATTCGTGCAAAAGGAACTATGTCCATTGCCGCAACCATCAACCCTATTACTTCCATGGACTGCGCTATGGAAGGAATAAGAACAGAATGAAGTACCTGACAAGAGCTTAGAAGTTTTGATTTTCTGGCCTCTGTCAGAAAAACCTTCATTTCTAAGGAAACTATTATTGTTCCCAAGAAGGGAACTCTTGTTGACGGGGACAGAGAACTTTTTTCTATGTTCACTTTCCACCTGTGAGATCTGAGAAAGGCTAGGACAATGTCCGTATGAGCCCTTGCTTTTGACAGAGACGACACCTGAATCAGGATGTCGTCCAAGTAAGGTACTACTGCAATGCCCCTTGGTCTTAGCACCGCTAGAAGGGACCCTAGTACCCTTGTGAAAATCCTTGGAGCAGTGGCTAATCCGAATGGAAGTGCCACAGGTAATGCTTGTCCAGAAAGGCGAACCTTAGGAACCGAAAATGTTCCTTGTGGATAGGAATACGTAGGTACGCATCCTTTAAGTCCACCGTGGTCATGAATTGACCTTCCTGGATGGTAGAAAGGATCGTTCGAATGGTTTCCATTTTGAATGATGAAACCCTTAGAAACTTGTTTAGAATCTTGAGATCTAAAATAGGTCTGAATGTTCCCTCTTATTTGGGAATTATGAACAGGTTGGAGTAAAAACCCATCCCTTGTTCTCCTAATGGAACAGGATGAATCACTCCCATGCTTAACAGGTCTTCTACACAGTGTAAGAATGCCTGTTCGAAGATAATTGAGACCCGTGGAACCTTCCCCTTGGGAGGAGTTCCCTGAATTCCAGGAGATAACCTTGAGAAACTATTTCTAGCGCCCAAGGATCCTGAACATCTCTTGCCCCAACCTGAGCAAAGAGAGAAAGTCTGCCCCCCACCAGATCCTTCCCAGATCGGGGGCCAACACTTCATGCTGTTTTGGTAGCAGTGGCAGGTGACTTGGCCTGCTTACCCTTGTTCCAGCCTTGCATCGGCCTCCAGGCTGGCTTGGTTTGAGAAGTATTACCCTCTTGCTTAGAGGGTGTAGAATTTGAGGCTGGTCCGTTTCTGCGAAAGGGACGAAAATTTGGCCTATTTTTAGCCTTAAAAGACCTATCCTGTGGGAGGGCGTGGCCCTTTCCCCCAGTGATGTCTGAAATAATCTCTTTCAAGTCAGGGCCAAACAGTGTTTTACCCTTGAAAGGGATGTTAAGCAAAAGCGCTCTGCGCGCCACGATAGCAAACCCTGAATTATTCGCCGCTAATCTAGCTAATTGCAAAGCGGCATCTAAAATAAAAAAGAGTTATCTGATGGTTCAGACATGTTAAACAGGCTTAAACTTGTTAACAAAGCACAAAAAACGTTTTACAATAAAACCGTTACTGTCCCTTTAAATTTTAAACTGAACACACTTTATTACTGAATATGTGAAAAAGTATGAAGGAATTGTTCAAATTTCACCACAGTAACTTAAAGCCTTAAAAGTATTGCACACCAAATTTGAAAGCTTTAACCCTTAAAATAACGGAACCGGAGCCGTTTTTACATTTAACCCCTATACAGTCCCAGGTATCTGCTTTGCTGAGACCTTACCAAGCCCAGAGGGGAATACGATACCAAATGATGCCTTCTATAAGCTTTTTCAGTGGTTCTTAGCTCCTCACACATGCATCTGCATGCCATGCTTTCCAAAAACAACTGCGCATTAGAGGCGCGAAAATGAGGCTCTGTCTATGACTAGAAAAGGCCCCCAGTGAAAAAGGTGTCCAATACAGTGCCTGCCGTTTTTATTAAAACAATCCCCAAGATTTAACAACTATTAAAAGTAATAATCTGCCAAATATACTTAGTAAAGTAATCGTTTTAGCCCAGAAAAATGTCTACCAGTTTTTTAAGCCCTAATGAAGCCCTTTATTCTTTTACTTAAACAAAGAAAATGGCTTACCGGTTCCCATAGGGAAAATGACAGCTTCCAGCATTACCGAGTCTTGTTAGAAATGTGTCATACCTCAAGCAGCAAAAGTCTGCTCACTGCTTCCCCCAACTGAAGTTAATTCCTCTCAACAGTCCTGTGTGGAAACAGCCATCGATTTTAGTAACGGTTGCTAAAATCATTTTCCTCTTACAAACAGAAATCTTCATCTCTTTCCTGTTTCAGAGTAAATAGTACATACCAGCACTATTTTAAAATAACAAACTCTTGATTGAAGAATAAAAACTACATTTAAACACCAAAAAACTCTAAGCCATCTCCGTGGAGATGTTGCCTGTACAACGGCAAAGAGAATGACTGGGGAAGGCGGAGCCTAGGAGGGATCATGTGACCAGCTTTGCTGGGCTCTTTGCCATTTCCTGTTGGGGAAGAGAATATCCCACAAGTAAGGATGACGCCGTGGACCGGACACACCTATGTTGGAGAAACACCAAATAATATATCGGTGGGGATTCCCTTTCAATCTATATATACTACACAAAGGCAAAACGCTTAGTCTAAAAGACCCAACAGAGATTCCAGCAATCTGCAACAGTCTGCAACTGGAAACTCCAGAATTGCCGCAGCTGAACAATACGGCAGAGATGCCACAACAATCTTCAGGTTCAGGGCAATCACAAAGACAAAAGTGGGTGAAGGTGTCCAAAAAGAAAGCCAAGACATAGTGACTAACATGAAACAGATTACTATAAGGCGTTTAATTTCTGGTTTAAACTGGACAAGAATAACTGAATGAGATGCCACTTTACTTGCTCTTTTCTGTCTCGGCCCAAGTGGCCAATATGCAACGGCACGTTGCTATGTTGCTCTTAACTCCACCTATAAGAAATTAAGATAAAAGACTGCCTATGAAGGGCTACAGAGCATAGGATTGATGTTTTGGTTGCAAGGACTTGGACATCAATCGTTGAAAGATAAGGCAACTTAAGTCTAGATAGTTGTTATCCTATGTAGTGTAACAAGTTAAAAATTATTTTTTGCTCTAAATATTCTAACATGCAGTGGGGATATTAAGTACTCACATGTTGTTTGTATGGGAAGGGGGGAGGGGGGAGGGGATTCTCTTTTTGGTTACTCAACATCATTTGTTGAAAATGTTATTGTTTACTGACAAATTTGTTTTTGTTTTTCATGCCTATTCTCTCATGCTGTTTCACCTGCTCGTACAAGAAGTTCAGATAAAGAAATGTCTATGTGCAATGTCTGTGGCCCGCTGTAAAGGACTTGCTGGCAGAGCCGGGGGGGGAGCCCCCACCTCAAGATGTAAGTGATGACGGGGGACATAAGACTGATTACACACAACGTAAGGGGCCTCAACACAGACCTTAAACGTAGGATGGCTTTGACTCAATACTCTAAACTGAAGGCTAACATCATATATATCTACAAGAGACACACATCATATATATCTACAAGAGACACATTTTACAAAGGAAGTAATACCAAAATATTGGTCCAAAAATTATACCCAACACTATCACTCTACCACTGATACAAAAAAAAGGGGGGTATCAATCCTCTTACACCACTCTTTAGGTTTTTTAGTGGAGCAGACTATTGGGGACCCAGAGGGAAGGTTTTTGATTCTGAGAGGAAGATTAAGGGACAAACAAATAATCCTATGCAACATATATGCCCCCAATGAGACTCAAATCTCCTTTTTTTCCCATATCGCCTATTTATTGACTCAATGGTCACAAGTTCGGATCCTACTAGGGGGGGGGTTTCAATATCTCAATGCATGCCTTTCAAGACACGAATAAACCAAAGCTAACTCAGAAACAGATGAGGCACAATTCAATGATTAAAAAGATTAAGGAGACCCTCTCCTCACATAACTTGGGACACGCTATATGGCAAGACCACAGACTACACCTACTACTCTCATGCACACAAGACTTACTCCAAATTAGACTATATCTATTTGAGTCAGGTATGGATTCCAGACTTGTTATCCTCCACAATACATGCATGCGCTTGGTCGGATCATTCCATAGTCCAAATAAATATCAGAGACATTTTATGTTAGTACCACACGTTCTTGGACCTATGACCCTTATATCTTACAAAACCCAAACGTATGCAAATCCATTACCCAGGCTTTATCTGAATTTTGGGAAATGAATAAGGGATCCACCTCCAATCCAATTAACCCCTGGGCAGCGCACAAACCCTTTATCCGTGGCTTACTCATTAAAGAAAAAGCAATCCTCTCCAGGACGAATAGACAACAGATTGACTCTCTCCAGACTCAGATAGACAGGCTCACTAAACTACATCAACAGAACCTAGAGACTGAAGTCTTTCAGAAGCTACAGACTAAAAGATCAGAATTAGCAACTATTATGAACAAAGCGGCTATTAGAGCAGCACACAGACTGAAAGCACAATACTTCCTCTATGCTAACAAACCTGACAGATACTTAGCACATAAACTTAGAGAGAAGACTAAATCCTTTACCATACCACAACTACAGAAATCGGATGGCACATACACTTCAAACCCTCAGGAGATAGCGGACAGCTTTGCCCAATATTACGCACATTTATATGACGGAGAAAAAACGACCCACAATGACCGCACTAAGCAATTGACGCACAAATTCCAAGATGACGCAAAACTTAAGCCTATAGACAGTAGTGTCAGGGATGAACTGAATGCAGCGGTGTCCACCAGGGAAGTACTCAACGCTATCAAGGAACTGAAGCCTGGAAAGGCAGTGGGTCCTGATGGGTTCCCAGGAGAATATTATCAACTTTTTAAATCCACCTTAGTCCCACATGTGGTGTCACTCTGTAATGACATCTTACAAGGCAAGGAAATCCCAAAGGAAATCCTGCAAGCTAAGATAGTGGTGATCCCTAAGCCGGGTCGGAATCCAAAGTTGTGTCAGAGTTATAGACCTATATCATTAATCAACCAAGATATAAAGATATTTACGAAAATTTTAGCAAACAGGCTTAAAGTACACTTACCTGGCCTGGTCCACGCAGACCAGGTGGGATTTATCCTGGATAGAGAGGCCCCAGATAATACTAGACGTATGATCTCCCTGGTGGACTACTTGCACAAAACGCGAACGCCTTCTCTGGTCCTATCTCTGGATGCGGAGAAGGCGTTCGACAGAATAGACTGGGACTTCATGTTTGAGGTTTTGGACCGACTGGGATTTCGGGGCCCATTTATACAGGCTATTAGGAGCTTATATTCTCATCCCACAGAAAATATCAGAGCGGCAGGCTATCAATCTAAACTTATTAATATACAAAATGGTACAAGGCAGGGTTGTCCCCTGTCCCCACTCCTGTTCGCGCTCTGTATAGAACCGCTGGCAGCGATAATCCGTCTAGACCCTGAGGTACACGGAGTCAGGTTGGGGAGTGAGGAATTCAAAATATCTTTGTTTGCCGACGATGTCCTCCTCACCCTGACTAAACCGCTGATATCTCTCCCACACCTATATCAAATACTTCAAAACTACTCATCTACGGTTACAAAATCAACTTAGACAAGAGCGAGGCATTACCTATCGCACTTCCAAACCACACAAAAAAATTAATTGACACTAACTTCGCATTTAAATGGGTAAAAGAAGCCCTGAAGTATCTATCTCAAGTGATATTACAGAGCTATATAAATTGAACTATGTCCCACTATACAAGACAATCAGACAGGAGATAAAATCCTGGAAGGCCGGAAGTTTTTCGTGGTATGGCCGATTATCGGCCATTAAAATGAATACTCTCCCAAGACTTTTATATATGTTTAGGACCTTACCGATTAAAATCCCTTTAGTGGATCTAAATAGACTGCAGACCGACTTGATTGGCTTTATTAGAGGCAATAAAAAGGCTAGAATACCTTCCCAAACATTACTGCGACATAGGCAATTGGGAGGAGTAGGGGTTCCAAATTTAATAAACTACTACCAAGCGGCAAGACTAGCGCAGACTACCCTATTAGGTAAAAAACCAGGCGATGTCAGATGGGTCCAAATAGAAACACTAATAGCAGGATACAAACACTCAGATGATATCCTTTGGGAGCAGACGGGACATACCTCTAGAAAACCACAAACCTCCATGGTAACGGGGGAGATGATGGCGCTATGGAGTTCGTTATCTACCTCTTTACGTTTACTACCGTTAGACTCATTGAAAAGGCCAATTAGGACTCTTCTGCCTCAAGATTTCCATGGGCAGATAGGAAAGGGGGAAAACAAAGGGCTTTATAGGGTGGCAGATTTCTTACATAAAGGCAAAATGGCTACATTTCAACAAATACAAGAGAAAATACTCCCAGAAAAGCTGCACTGGTTTCTATACTTACAAGTAGCATCAGCCACTACCAAAACTATGTCTCGCATTACCACTCAAAATCCGACAATACTAGAACGTTATTCCCGTTCGAGTATTAGACACAAAAAACTTATTTCTCACATATACATCTCTATACAGACGGCTACAAACAGTTCTAAGACTCCGTTAATGGAAAAATGGGAACTAGACACGAATAAGGTCCAGACCAAAGAGGAATGGGAAGAAACCTTTTATACAGCAGGGAAGGGGCTGATTAGCGCAGATTTCAAAGAGAACTGCATTAAGACCACCTTCAGGTGGTATCTCACCCCAATAATCACATCACACTATAATCAGAGGGGCAACAAGCATTGCTATAGAGGGTGTACAGCGACGGGGACATACATACATATGTGGTGGGAGTGCCCACAGATACAACAGATATGGTACAAGCTATCTACATTACTGAGTGAGGTCCTGTCAGAAAATATACACTTGACAATGTCCCAAGCACTTTTAAATGAATACATCAAACCCTTTAACAAAGCTATAAACACATTCATACGCACCTTATGCACAGCCACCAGGATATGTATGGCCAGATACTGGAAGACTGGGACCCCACATGGGGAGAAATAATAGAGAAGATCAAAGCTACACATAAGATGGCTGAATCAGCCTCTTTTATACAAGGGAACCATGACCAGTTCTTAAAGATATGGAATTACTGGATTCTGAAAGGATATTAATATACAACAGTAGAAGGGCAATAGTACACAAACAGTATTGAACTTAGAAAGTAAATAATAGCTACAAGGGGACATAAGACACCTACTGTTTATGAAAGACCCATGTACAACATGGGGGGGCTTCCCCCCTGGATCTGCAGCAGGTGGACGGCTGAGACAGGCAAGTTACAGTTAAAGTTTATTTTTGTTTGGTTGTTTAGTATTTATTGTTATCAGTTGTATTTGGGAGGAAAAGGGATTCAATCTATGTATTTGAGAGCTAATGGGAGAGGAGGATAGTGGTATTGTCACAAAGTCTAAAATTTTTTCTTCTTAGAAGTTATCCACTCCTCTTTTCTGTTGAACGCTACAATGATATCTATGGACATACAGGAATACAGACTATTTTGATTGAATCTAAGTGAAAATTCTATTTTTTTTTTCTTTTCATTCTGGCATCACATGAACTCAAGCCTACTAGGCAAGGAACTGAAAATCTCTTCTTGAAGCGGTGGGATGGGCAAGAGATTGTACCTATATGACTAATATGTGATGTAATCTTTTTATATGATTTGCAATAAAAATAATTTCAACTAAAATTTAGGAGACAATAAGAATTAGGAGCCAGTCATACTTTTAAGAGTCAGAAAGTGGGGGGGCGGAGCTTGGTAGCAACCACGATGGTCACATAAGTCCGGAGCTCCGCACAGAGTCTTAAGATCACTGCCTGGGGCTGTTTCTACCCTTTATTACACACAACACAGATAGCAGCTGGAGAGGGGAACATAACCCGAGTCTGGAGATACCTCTCACAGGGCCACAGGCCGTAGAGGAGGGTTGAGAGATGAAAACTGCAGGTCCATGCTGAACGCAATGCGGGCGTCATCTTGCCAAAAATAACAACCAGGGCAGCGCCATCTACACCTTCGGCCATACAGTTTATACTGCAAAATAGTCGACCGGACGACATCGGATACCGGGGGTTAAGTGAGTGACAATCCGGGAGCCAAGGGGAGCACAGCAGAAACTCCCAACACTTAGCAGCGGTAAGACTTTACACACAAGTTTATTTTTAAGGTGGTGCCTGAACCAGCTATAAAGATACTTAGCAACAGGGATCAGAGCTGGGAGCAAGATCAGTTGCTGGAGGTTTTTCTAGAGTAGTTGGCCATTTTGAAGGTCGGTCGCAGCATTGTGGGAAAGTATACATATAGAGCAGAACACAGTAAAGTGAAACAATGCATATCTTTGCAGCACTGGGGTTGAAATATAATCAAACCTATACAACTTCGGACACAGGTGCTGACAAATACAAATATTAATATCCCTAACATAGACTGATCTAACCTATTGGGATACTGGAAGTATTGTATCACACCCCTAAAATGGCGTCCAGAAGACCAGCTAAAGCTGATAAAACAGGAAAACTGCCAATAACTAAAACGCACACAATGCCTTCATATTTTACTGCAGAACACTCACCTACAGCTAATTCTAACTGTAAAGCTAAACCCTCTACCAGCCCACAATCTCAAGGTCCTACATCTGACCCTGCATCAGAGGATACCACTCCAATTCCTGCCTCACTCTTATCACATTTTGCATCTAAACAGGAGATATCAGATATCTTCAGAACTTGCCTTAGAGAGGAGCTTACAGAACCCAAACAAGAAATACAATCTATGAGTTCTAGAGTAGAAATGCTTGAAGCAGATACTGAAGAAATCAGAGAAGACATCATCCGTATTGAAAATGACTCTTCCACACAACGAGATACCGTATTGTTCTGAGTATAGGCCGCACTTTTTTCCCCTAATGTAAGTCTCTAAATCAGGGGTGCGGCCTATACTCAGTATCTTACAGTGAAAGGTCCGGGTGGGGCTTAGGTTGAATCGCTGTTGCAGGGAGGGGTCCGGACACACCCTGGACAATTTGTGTGAGCACAGTTTTTAGACTTTTGCCCCCATAGTACTGGTAATTCCTCCTGTTAAAGGAGGGTGAGTCAGGATTGATGAGGAGGGGGATGTGTGAGGAAAAAGGGGGCTCTGATTGGTGAGAAGGGCTGAGGGGAGGCTTATGTAAGGTAGGGATAGTGTTAATAGTGTGAGTAGTGGGCACTGCTTGAGGGAAGGAGTGGGTTAAAAGTAAGCAGCCTGTGAGGGTTATGAGGGGGCTATGTGTGTACAAGGGAGGAGGGTAAGGAGACTTAGGGTATCTGTCAGGGCTAAGGCTAAGAGATTAAACAGGGGTCTGCGTGTGAAGGGGGTGAGAGAGGCTGAGGGAAGGCTTATGTAAGGTAGGGGTAGTGGTAATAGTGTGAGTAGTGGGCACTGCTTGAGGGAAGGAGTGGATTAAGAGGAGGCAGCCTGTAAGGGTTATTTCTTAAAAATGGCACCAAACTTTAAGGGTGCGGCTTATATTCAGGAGCGGCTTATACTCGGAACAATACGGTAATATTGAAGCATTAATGGATAAAATAGATGATTTGGAGAATAGGAGGAAAAATTTGCGGTTAAGAGGTATCCCTGAATCCGTCTTACCAAGAGACTATCCAGAATATCTTCAGGCCCTTTTCTCTGCCTTAAAAGAAACATTGTATACAGAAAACCTTCTTTGGTTACAGGCCCATAGGGCTCTCCGGCCTAAGCCCCCAGACAAGGCTCCACCTAGAGACATCATCAGATTTAAAATTTTTCTTGAAAAAGAAATGCTTCTTAACCAATCTCGACGACAACAACCTGTGAGATTTCGAGGTAATGTCATACAAATTTATCAAGACATCTCAACGAGAATGTTGCAACGCCGAATAGAATTCACCCCCCCTGGCAACTCTGCTTCGTAACAAGAAGATACCATACAGATGGGGTTTTCCCACTCACCTTATGGTGATACAAGACAATAGAAGATTGATATGCAATAAAACCGAAGATATGAAAGCTTTTAGCAAAGATTTGGGCGTAGATCACTCAATGGATCTGGCGCCACTGCCTACGGAACAACAGAAAAGCACTAAAAGGCCAAGTATTCATCCTGAAAAATGGCAAACCAAGATGCCTCAGAAAGACAAAACATCATCGTCAACAAATAAACCAGAAAAGAGCCAGCCTTCGCCAAGAGCCAGTCCAAGAGACAGTCACTCTTCTAACTCTGAAGAGGAGTAAAAGGATAATGACAAAGAATTAGATCTCCAGCTGGTTTATTTTGAGGCCTGAATTCAGGGACTACCAGTTTGGTGATTTGTTCCGGACTATGGTCTTTGAGTAGGCATACCAGGACAGGTATTGTATTTACCTCATTTACATCCAATGTGAGACTGTATACCGCTGTATGATGTAATGTGTTACCCCTGTTCTAGCTAATATTTGCCCCAGGATAAATGCATATAAGCTCTACCTGTGATCTAGGATGAGCAAGAACTTTACATTAACAAAATATAAGACTCTATATGTTTGTACTCTCCCCCTCAGTGCTATATCTCTTTTTATGTCTGATTTCAGACTTAGAGATGAGTTTGTTTTTGTTTTTCTATTGTTATTTATCGCACAAAGTGTTAATTCTATTATCATATATAGAAATGTTGTTTGTTTTCACTGTTCGTATAAGAATAATACATGTTCAGCCCATAATATAGTATGGGAAATAGTTCTCACTATTTACACAACCACTGTATATTTGACAAGTTTACGTATGTATATGTCTAGCAGGCAGTTTTGTCAAGATAATGCCTTGTCATAATTCTAATAAGACACACTCTCTAGTTCTTCTGTCTCAAAATGCCAAGGGCGTCAACTCCCCGTGTAAAAGATCAAAGGCTCTCTCAGATATTTCGAAAAGACAGGTTGACACTTTTTTTTTTTTTTTTTTTTTTTTTTTTAAAAAGAAACCCATTTCAAAAAAGGAAGCACACCAAAATACCTAGGACAAACATATACACAGCATTTTCATAGTACAGGTCCCTCTAAAAAATGCGGCGTTAGTATTTTATTGAAACGAAAACATAATTTATGTAAGAACTTACCTGATAAATTCATTTCTTTCATATTAGCAAGAGTCCATGAGCTAGTGACGTATGGGATATACATTCCTACCAGGAGGGGCAAAGTTTCCCAAACCTCAAAATGCCTATAAATACACCCCTCACCACACCCACAATTCAGTTTAACGAATAGCCAAGAAGTGGGGTGATAAAAAAGTGCGAAAGCATATAAAATAAGGAATTGGAATAATTGTGCTTTATACAAAATCATAACCACCACAAAAAAAGGGCGGGCCTCATGGACTCTTGCTAATATGAAAGAAATGAATTTATCAGGTAAGTTCTTACATAAATTATGTTTTCTTTCATGTAATTAGCAAGAGTCCATGAGCTAGTGACGTATGGGATAATGACTACCCAAGATGTGGATCTTTCCACACAAGAGTCACTAGAGAGGGAGGGATAAAATAAAGACAGCCAATTCCTGCTGAAAATAATCCACACCCAAAATAAAGTTTAATGAAAAACATAAGCAGAAGATTCAAACTGAAACCGCTGCCTGAAGTACTTTTCTACCAAAAACTGCTTCAGAAGAAGAAAATACATCAAAATGGTAGAATTTAGTAAAAGTATGCAAAGAGGACCAAGTTGCTGCTTTGCAAATCTGATCAACCGAAGCTTCATTCCTAAACACCCAGGAAGTAGAAACTGACCTAGTAGAATGAGCTGTAATTTTCTGAGGCGGAGTTTTACCCGACTCAACATAGGCAAGATGAATTAAAGATTTCAACCAAGATGCCAAAGAAATGGCAGAGGCTTTCTGGCCTTTTCTAGAACCGGAAAAGATGACAAATAGAAGTCTTTCGGAAAGATTTAGTAGCTTCAACATAATATTTCAAAGCTCTAACAACATCCAAAGAATGCAACGATTTCTCCTTAGAATTCTTAGGATTAGGACATAATGAAGGAACCACAATTTCTCTACTAATGTTGTTGGAATTCACAACTTTAGGTAAAAATTCAAAAGAAGTTCGCAACACCGCCTTATCCTGATGAAAAATCAGAAAAGGAGACTCACAAGAAAGAGCAGATAATTCAGAAACTCTTCTGGCAGAAGAGATGGCCAAAAGGAACAAAACTTTCCAAGAAAGTAATTTAATGTCCAATGAATGCATAGGTTCAAATGGAGGAGCTTGAAGCGCCCCCAGAACCAAATTCAAACTCCAAGGAGGAGAAATTGACTTAATGACAGGCTTTATACGAACCAAAGCTTGTACAAAACAATGAATATCAGGAAAAATAGCAATCTTTCTGTGAAAAAGAACAGAAAGAGCAGAGATTTGTCCTTTCAAGGAACTTGCAGACAAACCCTTATCTAAACCATCCTGAAGAAACTGTAATACTCTCGGTATTCTAAAAGAATGCCAAGAAAAATGATGAGAAAGACACCAAGAAATATAAGTCTTCCAGACTCTATAATATATCTCTCTAGATACAGATTTACGAGCCTGTAACATAGTATTAATCACAGAGTCAGAGAAACCTCTGTGACCAAGAATTAAGCGTTCAATCTCCATACCTTTAAATTTAAGGATTTCAGATCCTGATGGAAAAAAGGACCTTGAGACAGAAGGTCTGGTCTTAACGGAAGAGTCCACGGTTGACAAGAGGCCATCCGGACAAGATCCGCATACCAAAACCTGTGAGGCCATGCTGGAGCTACCAGCAGAACAAACGAGCATTCCTTCAGAATCTTGGAGATTACTCTTGGAAGAAGAACTAGAGGCGGAAAGATATAGGCAGGATGATACTTCCAAGGAAGTGATAATGCGTCCACTGCCTCCGCCTGAGGATCCCGGGATCTGGACAGATACCTGGGAAGTTTCTTGTTTAGATGAGACGCCATCAGATCTATTTCTGGAAGTTCCCACATTTGAACAATCTGAAGAAATACCTCTGGGTGAAGAGACCATTCGCCCGGATGCAACGTTTGGCGACTGAGATAATCCGCTTCCCAATTGTCTATACCTGGGATATGAACCGCAGAGAGTAGACAGGAGCTGGATTTCGCCCAAACCAAAATTCGAGATACTTCTTTCATAGCTAGAGGACTGTGAGTCCCTCCTTGATGATTGATGTATGCCACAGTTGTGACATTGTCTGTCTGAAAACAAATGAACGATTCTCTCTTCAGAAGAGGCCAAAACTGAAGAGCTCTGAAAATTGCACGGAGTTCCAAAATATTGATCGGTAATCTCACCTCCTGAGATTCCCAAACTCCTTGTGCCGTCAGAGATCCCCACACAGCTCCCCAACCTGTGAGACTTGCATCTGTTGAAATTACAGTCCAGGTCGGAAGCACAAAAGAAGCCCCCTGAATTAAACGATGGTGATTTGTCCACCACGTTAGAGAGTGTCGAACAATCGGTTTTAAAGATATTAATTGAGATATCTTTGTGTAATCCTTGCACCATTGATTCAACATACAGAGCTGAAGAGGTCGCATGTGAAAACGAGCAAAGGGGATCGCGTCCGATGCAGCAGTCATAAGACCTAGAATTTCCATGCATAAGGCTACCGAAGGGAATGATTGTGACTGAAGGTTTCGACAAGCTGAAATTAATTTTAGACGTCTCTTGTCTGTTAAAGACAGAGTCATGGACACTGAATCCATCTGGAAACCCTGAAAGGTTACCCTTGTCTGAGGAATCAATGAACTTTTTGGTAAATTGATCCTCCAACCATGATCTTGAAGAAACAACACAAGTCGATTCGTATGAGATTCTGCTAAATGTAAAGACTGAGCAAGTACCAAGATATCGTCCAAATAAGGAAATACCACAATACCCTGTTCTCTGATTACAGACAGAAGGGCACCGAGAACCTTTGTAAAAATTCTTGGAGCTGTAGCTAGGCCAAACGGCAGAGCCACAAACTGGTAATGCTTGTCCAGAAAAGAGAATCTCAGGAACTGATAATGATCTGGATGAATCGGAATATGCAGATATGCATCCTGTAAATCTATTGTGGACATATAATTCCCTTGCTGAACAAAAGGCAAGATAGTCCTTACAGTTACCATCTTGAACGTTGGTATCCTTACATAACGATTCAATATTTTTAGATCCAGAACTGGTCTGAAGGAATTCTCCTTCTTTGGTACAATGAAGAGATTTGAATAAAACCCCATCCCCTGTTCCGGAACTGGAACTGGCATAATTACTCCAGTCAACTCTAGATCTGAAACACAATTCAGAAATGCTTGAGCTTTTACTGGATTTACTGGGACACGGGAAAGAAAAAATCTCTTTGCAGGAGGTCTCATCTTGAAACCAATTCTGTACCCTTCTGAAACAATGTTCTGAATCCAAGGATTGTGAACAGAATTGATCCAAATTTCCTTGAAAAAACGTAACCTGCCCCCTACCAGCTGAGCTGGAATGAGGGCCGCACCTTCATGTGGACATAGAAGCAAGCTTTGCCTTTCTAGCTGGCTTGGATTTATTCCAGACTGGAGATGGTTTCCAAACTGAAACTGCTCCTGAGGATGAAGGATCAGGCTTTTGTTCTTTGTTGAAACGAAAGGAACGAAAACGATTATTAGCCCTGCTTTTACCTTTAGATTTTTTATCCTGTGGTAAAAAAGTTCCTTTCCCACCAGTAACAGTTGAAATAATAGAATCCAACTGAGAACCAAATAATTTGTTACCCTGGAAAGAAATAGAAAGTAGAGTTGATTTAGAAGCCATATCAGCATTCCAAGTTTTAAGCCATAAAGCTCTTCTAGCTAAAATAGCTAGAGACATAAACCTGACATCAACTCTGATAATATCAAAAATGGCATCACAGATAAAATTATTAGCATGCTGAAGAAGAATAATAATATCATGAGAATCATGATGTGTTACTTGTTGCGCTAAAGTTTCCAACCAAAAAGTTGAAGCTGCAGCAACATCAGCCAAAGATATAGCAGGTCTAAGAAGATTACCTGAACACAGATAAGCTTTTCTTAGAAAGGATTCAATTTTCCTATCTAAAGGATCTTTAAACGAAGTACCATCTGACGTAGGAATAGTAGTACGTTTAGCAAGGGTAGAAATAGCCCCATCAACCTTAGGGATCTTGTCCCAAAATTCTAATCTGTCAGACGGCACAGGATATAATTGCTTAAAACGTTTAGAAGGAGTAAATGAATTACCCAATTTATCCCATTCTTTGGAAATTACTGCAGAAATAGCATTAGGAACAGAAAAAACTTCTGGAATAACCACAGGAGCTTTAAATACCTTATCCAAATGTTTAGAATTAGTATCAAGAGGACCAGAATCCTCTATTTCTAAAGCAATTAGTACTTCTTTAAGTAAAGAACGAATAAATTCCATTTTACATAAATATGAAGATTTATCAGCATCAACCTCTGAGACAGAATCCTCTGAACCAGAAGAGTCATCAGAATCAGAATGATGATGTTCATTTAAAAATTCATCTGTAGGGAGAGAAGTTTTAAAAGATTGTTTACGTTTACTAGAAGGAGAAATAACAGACATAGCCTTCTTTATGGATTCAGAAACAAAATCTCATATATATATATATATATATCTTATCAGGAACATTCTGCACCTTAGATGTTGAAGGAACTGCAACAGGCAATGGTACTTTACTAAAGGAAATATTATCTGCATTAACAAGTTTGTCATGACAATCAATACAAACAACAGCCGGAGGAATAGCTACCAAAAATTTACAGCAGATACACTTAGCTTTGGTAGATCCAGCACTAGACAGCGATTTTCCTGTAGTATCTTCTGACTCAGATGCAACGTGAGACATCTTGCAATATGTAAGAGAAAAAACAACATATAAAGCAAAATTTATCAAATTCCTTAAATGACAGTTTCAGGAATGGGAAAGAATGCCAAGAACAAACTTCTAGCAACCAGAAGCAATAAAAAATGAGACTTAAATAATGTGGAGATAAAAGCGACGCCCATATTTTTTAGCGCCAAATCAGACGCCCACATTATTTGGCGCCTAAATGCTTTTGGCGCCAAAATGACGCCACATCCGGAACGCCGACATCTTTGGCGCAAAATAACGTCAAAAAAATGACGCAACTTCCGGCGACACGTATGACGCCGGAAACGGAAAAGAATTTTTGCGCCAAAAAGTCCGCGCCAAGAATGACGCAATAAAATGAAGCATTTTCAGCCCCCGCGAGCCTAACAGCCCACAGGGAAAAAAGTGTCAAATTTTTGAAGGTAAGAAAAAAATGATTAATTCAAATGCATTATCCCAAATATGAAACTGACTGTCTGAAAAATAAGGAAAGTTGAACATTCTGAGTCAAGGCAAATAAATTCAAAAAAATAGACTATACAGGCTAAATAAACCTGATAGTCTTAAAGAAATGCTTATATTGCACTGTGAAAAGTGAATTATAGAAATTACTTCGGTAGATTACTGGAACTTGTGATTGAAAAAGAAATTTGTGTCCAACTTAAAATATAACCTTTATTAGTTTTATTTATAAAAAAGACAGCATAAGTTGTGTGTGTATGCTACCCTGGAGAGAGTTAAAAACACACTCTCTGTTGATTGTATGATACTTAGCTTTTATGATATTACTAATATAGAATACTAGGTAACCTAGTTGTAAAACCAAGTTTTGTTCTGTATCTGTCTATTTATCTATCTAAGGACTGTATGGCCTAATCTCTGGCCAGTCCCTTAGATTTAACCCAGTGGGTTTACTTATATAAAATATACTTATTGTGCTTTAACTTTTTGGTCTTTATAGATAGATAGGCTTTTAAGGCATTATGGACATCAATGTTAAACTATGTAACCAGTATACCATGGGCTTATACCAATGTTTATACTTGCAATGAAATATCTGTGGTGACTGGGAAGTCTGGAGGATTACCTATATGTCAATCTATATATTGTATCACCAACGCTGGATTTTTAAGTTAAATTAGCAGATATGACTGATATAGATTGAATTCAATATAATTGTGCACATACTATTGCATTAAGGAATAGGCTCAGATTACAGCTAGTGGTAATTTAAGGCAGTCTGAGTCTTATGGTACTTGACTTTATGTTGTCAAAATAAATGTTGTTATAGCATCTTAATAGATTCTGGGAATTTTAATCCAGTCTGGAGCTATGTTTCAAATGACTATTCAGACTAAGCCTTCATATTTGTGCTTGCAACCATTTGCAGACATTTATTATCTGTCACACTGTTTTTGTAGTTTGGTAATGCTGCCTGTAAGCTTTACTACTTATAAGATCGTCTAAGATATTATTAAGACAATATTGTCTTGGAATCTACTCCTTAAGTTTTATATTACCTTCACATTACCGTGTTGTATTATGCAGGTGCAGCGGTTAGCCCTTAATTAAACAAAGAGTAAATAGTAATAACTGCTGCTTAGGCCTGTGAGAATCAGACTTGTGTTTGCTATCACTCTGTTTTGACTACAGTAGGATTGCAGCGTTGATAAATTAGAGCTTGTAATAGTATGACACTATGTATCTAATTATTTAAATTATCGTAGTAATGCCACTTACAGTAGTATACGATATTTTAGAGATAATTATTGTCTTAGAACTAATCCCCCAGATATTATATTACCCACACGTTATCATATTATGTTATGCAAGTGCAGCGGTTACCCATTTATTGTATATACTGGGATGAAATGCTGAGGATGCGTTAGTGAAACGCTGCGTCAGGGGTCCTCGCTATTTTTTAACTGCCTCTCATGTTGTATTAATAGATAGAATATCTTAGTTTAAAAAACTTTCCATAGTTATTTCGTACTAAGTAACCTGTGGCTTTTTATAGGCTTTAGCAGAAACTATTAGCATTTCATCCCAGTATATACAATAAATGGGTAACCGCTGCACTTGCATAACATAATATGATAACGTGTGGGTAATATAATATCTGGGGGATTAGTTCTAAGACAATAATTATCTCCAAAATATCGTATACTACTGTAAGTGGCATTACTACGATAATTTAAATAATTAGATACATAGTGTCATACTATTACAAGCTCTAATTTATCAACGCTGCAATCCTACTGTAGTCAAAACAGAGTGATAGCAAACACAAGTCTGATTCTCACAGGCCTAAGCAGCAGTTATTACTATTTACTCTTTGTTTAATTAAGGGCTAACCGCTGCACCTGCATAATACAACACGGTAATGTGAAGGTAATATAAAACTTAAGGAGTAGATTCCAAGACAATATTGTCTTAATAATATCTTAGACGATCTTATAAGTAGTAAAGCTTACAGGCAGCATTACCAAACTACAAAAACAGTGTGACAGATAATAAATGTCTGCAAATGGTTGCAAGCACAAATATGAAGGCTTAGTCTGAATAGTCATTTGAAACATAGCTCCAGACTGGATTAAAATTCCCAGAATCTATTAAGATGCTATAACAACATTTATTTTGACAACATAAAGTCAAGTACCATAAGACTCAGACTGCCTTAAATTACCACTAGCTGTAATCTGAGCCTATTCCTTAATGCAATAGTATGTGCACAATTATATTGAATTCAATCTATATCAGTCATATCTGCTAATTTAACTTAAAAATCCAGCGTTGGTGATACAATATATAGATTGACATATAGGTAATCCTCCAGACTTCCCAGTCACCACAGATATTTCATTGCAAGTATAAACATTGGTATAAGCCCATGGTATACTGGTTACATAGTTTAACATTGATGTCCATAATGCCTTAAAAGCCTATCTATCTATAAAGACCAAAAAGTTAAAGCACAATAAGTATATTTTATATAAGTAAACCCACTGGGTTAAATCTAAGGGACTGGCCAGAGATTAGGCCATACAGTCCTTAGATAGATAAATAGACAGATACAGAACAAAACTTGGTTTTACAACTAGGTTACCTAGTATTCTATATTAGTAATATCATAAAAGCTAAGTATCATACAATCAACAGAGAGTGTGTTTTTAACTCTCTCCAGGGTAGCATACACACACAACTTATGCTGTCTTTTTTATAAATAAAACTAATAAAGGTTATATTTTAAGTTGGACACAAATTTCTTTTTCAATCACAAGTTCCAGTAATCTACCGAAGTAATTTCTATAATTCACTTTTCACAGTGCAATATAAGCATTTCTTTAAGACTATCAGGTTTATTTAGCCTGTATAGTCTATTTTTTTTAATTCAGTATCTCATATGCTTATGCACTGCTCCTTAAGTGTTCAGATATAATTCTTATAATTGCATTATTTAAAGCAAAAAGTAAAGATAAGAAACAAAACACTTAGGCAGATAATTCAAACCTAAAAAATAAAGGTTCAAAATCCCTTCCTTAAAAACAAGGCAAATAAATGTTTGAATACATATATTTAGAACTTTATAAACAAAGTGCCCAACCATAGCTTAGAGTGTCACAGAAAATAAGATTTACTTACCCCAGGACACTCATCTACATGTTTGCAGAAAGCCAAACCAGTACTGAAACGAGAATCAGCAGAGGTAATGGTATATATAAGAGTATATCGTCGATCTGAAAAGGGAGGTAAGAGATGAATCTCTACGACCGATAACAGAGAACCTATGAAATAGACCCCGTAGAAGGAGATCACTGCATTCAAATAGGCAATACTCTCTTCACATCCCTCTGACATTCACTGCACGCTGAGAGGAAAACCGGGCTCCAACTTGCTGCGGAGCGCATATCAACGTAGAATCTAGCACAAACTTACTTCACCACCTCCATCGGAGGCAAAGTTTGTAAAACTGAATTGTGGGTGTGGTGAGGGGTGTATTTATAGGCATTTTGAGGTTTGGGAAACTTTGCCCCTCCTGGTAGGAATGTATATCCCATACGTCACTAGCTCATGGACTCTTGCTAATTACATTAAAGAAATATACCTTTTACACTACTTAAAAAGGAAACAGATGTAGAGGGACGTTTTTTGGGACTAGTAGGAATCTTGTATGGAAGACCGGTTACATTTATTAATGTATACGCCCCTAAAAGCAATCCAAAGCCCTTTTTTGCAAAACTATTCAACCGTATATTAGACATTTCAACAGGCCCAATATATATATATAGGTGGAGATTTCAATCTACACTTTCAACCACATTTAGATAACAATAACCCCCGCTTTACACATAACACGAAATTCCATACATATTTATGGAAACAACTTAAACTTCACAAGCTATACAACATCTGGAGATTTCAACACCCCACCAAGTCATACAGTAGGATTGACTACTTTCTCACTAACCAAATAGGCCTTGCCCAGGTAAAAAAAATGCCTAATATCCCCCACAGCCTGGTCAGATCACTCAGCAGTTTTGCTACATATCGACTGGCCAGAGCATTCAAACATACCATTCCTATGGAAATTAGATGATACCTTGCTCAGCAAAGTAGAGACTATTGATAAACTAAATAAAATAATACAGGAGTACTTTCAAATAAATATCCCTTCCACTTCTAACCAGTTTGCAGTTTGGGAGGCACACAAATGCTTACTCAGAGGAGAACTGATAAAACTCAGAGCCCAAACGAGAAGCACTCAAAGAGCAGCGTATGATGAGCTTACTACTAAACTCTCAGGTCTAGAATACTCACACAAGCATTCCCCTCTAGATTAGAGCATTCTGCTTGAAAAAAAGAAAATTAGACGACTTCTTACAAATGGAATACCTCTCACATAAAACAAAATAGCTTTTTTCACTATGAGAATAACAGAGCTAGTAAATACCTAGCAAGAGCTTTAAAAAAAAAAAAGAAACTTAAATCACACATTTATGAATTAAAAGCCCCTAACAAACCACCACTGAGCACTAACCCCAAAATCCTTCAGGCATTCCACTCCTATTATTCAGACTTATACGATCTATCCTCCACTACTGACATATCTTATTCTCAACTAGACGAATATATCAGAAATTGCCCCTTACCCACGCTGATAGATGCCCAATTAGAGAAACTTAATTCTCCTTTCTCTATCCCAGAAATTAAGAAGGCAATATAAACACTGAAAAATGGGAAAAGCCCGGGCCCAGATGGGTTCTCTACGAAATATTATAAAGTTTTTCAAGACAGTTTAGCTCCACATCTAGCCACAATTTTTAATGAGATCAGTCAAGGGGCCAAATTCCCACCCTCAATGTTAGAAGCACACGTTGTGGTTCTGCCTAAACCAGGCAGACCAGCTACAATTCCTTCAAATTTCCGGCCCATTTCACTATTGAATGTAGATGTTAAGCTATATGCTAAAATCCTTGCCACCCTTTAAACAGAGTGCTCCCAGATTTAATCCACCTTAATCAAGTAGGATTCACCCAAAAGAGAGGCCAGGGACAACACCACTAAAATAATTAATCTTATAGAATTTGCAAACACCCATCACATCCCTTCGGGCCTTCAGTAGTCCTTTCTATGGACGCTGAAAAAGCATTCAACCGACTGAACTGGTCCTTCCTTAAACATACTTTATTAGGATTCGGATTTAATGCCGAGTTCCTTGATAAATTGTTTGCCTTATATAATGCCCCCACGGCCAAAATTAAATTAAATGACTCCTTATGTGAACCATTCCAAATTACTAACGGAACCAGGCAAGGTTGCCCCTTGTCCCCTACCTTATTCATTTTAGCAATAGAAGTTCTGGCCACATACATTAGATACAATCCAGAAATCAGAGGCATAGTTGTAGATCAAATAGAATACAAGACCTCTCTATACGCGGATGATGTCATCCTAACCTTAACAAATTTACAAATTTACGTCCCCGCACTTATGTCAACGTTACATGAATTTGGAGAGATGTAATTTTTTCGTATTAATTACTCAAAATCGGAGTTTATCAACATAGGAACACTGCAACAAGAACTACACCCCCTCATAATGCATCAATTCAAGCAACAATCAGTAGCACTCAAGTATTTGGGTATTTACATAGCCCCCTTTTTGCATAAAATAATCCCTTTAAATTTCGAACCTCTTAAAAACACATATTATATCCACCCTGGCCTCTTGGAAACACAAACCTTTATCATGGCTAGGCAGGATCAATTCTATAAAAATGATTGTCCTTCCAAAAATCCTCTATCTTCTTCAAACAATTCCTATTAATATCCCTGACAAAACAATA